>NW_025423299.1:0-165525 GCF_020497125.1 Mauremys mutica
TCATATCCCCAGTACATCAGTGATTGTGATAGCAGGGGGCAGGTTTTCTCTGGGGCACTGAGCTTTGCCAGGGGGTTGATGGCTCCTTTCTTTCCTCACCCTGGAGTAAACTCGCATTTTATTCCATCCTTGATGTTTCAAGGAATAACAACAGATGATCAAAGAAAGAGGTGGACAGGGTAGGTCTCAGGGGAGGGGCAGAGAGGTGTGGGCGGTGGACAGGGGAGGGGGCAGAGGGGGGGGCAGCAGGCAGACCTTGGGGTAGGGGGTGGAGAGGCGCGAGGAGGCCTTGCGGGAGGAGAGGAGCGAGCGACCAGCAGGCCTCAGCCAAAGAGCAGGGGTGGGAAGTGGCCAAATGGGAGTGAGGGTGGAGCACAGGGGGGGCCTCGGCGGGAGGAGAACGAGGGGAGGGGGGGACAGCACCACGGTCTGGGAAGGGGCCTCCCACAGGATTCAGGGGGCCTGGGGCAAAACAATTTCAGGGGCCCCTTCCATAAAAAAAAGTTGCAATACTCTAGAATCCTGTATTCTCCTGGGGGCCCTGCAGGGCCTGGGGCAAATTGCCCCCCCTGCCCCCTCTCTGGGCGGCCCTGCCCTCAGCCTCTCCTCGTAAGTCCCCTGCCCCCTAGACTCTCTCCAATTTGTTTCTGTAGTGTGTGTGTGTATGTGGGGAACTGGACGCAATGCTCCAGATGTGGCCTCAGCAGTGCTGACTAGAGGGGAATAATCACTTCCCTTGATCTGCTGGCAACGCTCCTACTAATCCAGCCCAATATGACCAGTTACCCATATTGAATGCAGACACTGCAATATCTGATACATTGGTGCCTGTCCAGTCAGGAGGTTATTTCCCACCTATTCATAAATAATGAAGCTGCTCTAAGCGGAGGGGAGAGAGCTGTCCCGTCCGTGCAGTTAACCCATCTCCCCGAGAGGTGGTAGCTATGTCAGTGGGGGGAAGCTATGTTGGTGTGTGTGCAAGCTGTGGTGTCTACATGTGTATATAAAGTTTAATCAAACCCCATTTTTAAAACCCCTGTGGTCTGGGAACAGGAAAGGAGCTCTCTGAGGCAGAGCCCGTCCTTCAAAATCCTTAAGATCACGGACTTGCCTATGCAAATGTCATGGGGGTATAGCTCAGTGGTAGAGTGTTTGACTGCAAATCAAGTGGTCCTTGGTTCAAATTCAAGTGTGCCCTTACAAGCCTGTTTCTTCAATAAAAATAATTCCATTTCTAGTATGCTCAGGAGCTCTACTATATTCCTGAAATGAATGGACACACTTACTGTTTTCCTGTGCAAATGCATAAACACCTAGCAAACGTCCCCCAGCAGAAATCACTTTCAATCCTCTAAGTGTCTTGGTTTGTTTTCATCAATGAAACAAAGACACATGAAGACACATGTGCAGGTCCTTGGCCTCCATGGGCTACAATGTGCAGAAGAACAAGAACCACATCCACGTGAGAGGCATGGACTAGTCTGTATTACATTTGGTAAGTAAGTTGCCATTGGGACTGAAAACTCTACCGGGGGTGGACAGGAACCTGTTACAAAACTTAAATAACCAAGATTTACCAAACTCCCTGTTACACATTCAATCCTCTCTTTGTGCACACGGCATCAATTGGGGCTCTAATAAATGGCAGCCTTCCTTTAACACAGATCGTTGTTCCTTGTGACTTTCAGATACATTCAAATGGCAGCTGTTCAGAGGTCATGTGCTGCTAGTTCATGAGCAGCAGCAGAGTCTCTGTACGTTACCAACCGTAGAGCTGGGTGTGTCTGCATCCAAGTAACTGCAGAGTCAGTGTAGCACCAGACAGTTAATTGCACAGTCTCACTTTCTGGTCTCATTGATCATTTGGGTAGAAACAGCAACGGTTTGGTGGGTTTTGTTTTTTTTCCCCTTCGTTTTCTCCTAAGGAATGTGTGATCTTGAGCATGTTAGTTTAAGTTCCCTGTGGGTCAGGAAAATTCCATCTCCTTGAAATAGCTGGGGAAGTGACCTGTTTGTATAACCTAGAATAAAGGAGCTTTTGTAAAGCAGTTTCATCTTTAAATATGCAGGATAAAAATAGTAAACAGTAAATTCCACAGCCAGACACCAGGCCAGGATCAATGGATGGGGCCAGGTTCAATTAATTACAGAAGAAACAAACTCTTGGGAAGTAGATGTAATTTGTCCCCAAACCTTTCCTTGTTCTCATATGCTATCACGGATTCTCTTCTAGAGGGCAGAGTTAAGGTTATCTGGGCATGTACCCTCACTCTGTATTCCCTGTTTTTCCAGAGTTTGAGTTTTACTGAACTCGATGTTCTGGAAGGTAAGAGATATTCACAGTCAAAGTTAACTCTCTTTTAACAAAGGTTTTGTTAGTGGCAAATAATGAGACTAATCCCTCACTGCGGTAATTCCACTGACTTCAGCGTACTCTTTCCCCATTTCTAGTTCCAAAAAAATAAGCAAATTAAAACAACCTTGAGACTTAAATGCTGTGAGAAAATGGAAATTTTAGTAGCTCAAATAATTCAGTTTCTTCTGTGTCTTGTGCGTGTGTAAATGGCACAACACATTAATTTATAAGCACATCTTTCTTAACTTCTTTAAATATTCTGTAGTACATTGACTAGATCAAGTGGGTTGTTCAATGCAGTGAGGTTTTCATGCATTGCCCAAAACATATTTTTCTTAGTATGTAAATTTACACAACTCATTGAACACAAAATTGTGTATTTCATGCTGTGAACTGTGTTGCTGGCACAAATTAATAGCTTTATTTTTTCTCTCTCTCTGTGAGGCACAACAAAATAATTTAGTGATGCTGAAAACGTTCCCTTCTCCTCCAGAACTGCCTTGGAATCACCTTCCCTTTGTAGATTAATCTGCCCCTGAGTCTCTACGAGGGAAATATAGTTTCTATGAAAAAAACACAATTTTTTAATTAAAGGGACTGAGACAGAACAGCCACATGATGGTGACACATCAGGAATGCAAACCAAGAAGTTCCTGGTTTGCACATTGATGATGACAAGGGATTGAACTTGACTCCCCTCTTTACTGCAGCCTAGACCTTGTGTCTGTGTTTAGGTGGTTTTCACCTAAATGTTCAAGCAGCTCACAGTAATGTCCCGTGCTCCCCAAGTCCCACTGACAGCTGAGCTCTTCCTGCCCACTGAGCCCAGCACAGTCAGTGGGTGGGGGGTGAGTTTGTACCCAAATAACTGACAGAGCCAAGCAAGGAGCAAAGAAATGTTTGCTTCGGTCACTAGGTCTGTGTTTCTATTGCTCGTTTGCTCTCTCCCCTTCCCTGATAAGGAGCAACGGTAAGAGAGGAAGAGGTTAAAACATGTGCTAGGTGGTGGCTGGGTTTGGATGACAAATTTAAAACCATCTCAGCGCCATCAGATTCTCACCTTTCACTCACACTTCATTAATAACAGTTTCCCTGAACTACTTTGCTGTGATTATTTCAATGGCTCCTACACCGATACCTGCTGTCCCTTCTGGCTGGTTAATTGCACTATTTGGAACCTGCTCCTAAAATTTCACCCTTCCTGGGAGCAAGATTGAGAACTGCCCAAGGAAACCCCATTGGGTTTCAAGGGCAGCCCAGGCAGGGTGGCAAGGGGACAGCCCAGGGGTCTCAGAGCTTCTTCTTCCTCACAGAGAGAAGGTTAAGGGGGGGCCACTAGTTATGACTCCTGGGTTCTAGTCCTGGCTGTGGGAGGAAAGGGGTGTTTAGTGGATTAGAGTTGAGGGCTTAGGAATCAAAGAGGAAACATCTCCCTTTTTCAGCTTCAATGCACATTGAACAAGAACATGGCTTCTCATCTCTTAGGTTTCAGAGGAGCAGCCATGTTAGTCTGTATCCTCAAAAAGAACAGGAGTACGTGTGGCACCATAGAGACTAACACGTTTCTTAGGTTCTGTTGCCATCATGTGGCCATTTCATTTCACTTCTTATTGTTAAAAGGTTTGGGTACTTTTCACAGAAACATCATTTCCTTGGGAGAGACGGAAAAGTGGAAGCTGCATTGATTTAATCCTCTGAAAAATAGATAAGGATTAAATATTCCCCAGACAGCTCAGTCCCAACCGTCCTCCCTCACTGCTGCCAGTGAAGCTCAGTTCTGTCCCACGGCCTCAAGAACTGCTGGGTGCAAGTCCTGGGCCTGATGTGAAGTAAATGTAGGGGTGACTCTGCCTGCCTAGACTGTTCTGTAGACAAATTCAGACACACACCATGTCTGGTGAAGGAGAGACAGATGTGTTGTTTGATTGTTTTTCTCATTTTAAATTTACTTGATCATTTTGATGGAAAAATATTTGTACGAGACCATGAAAAAAGGAAGAAACCATGAAAATACCCATGGGAGAAAGGGGGTTTCTGAGGCCAGGGTAGATATGGAGATTTTTATGAAAGGGGGAGAGACCAAAGTAGGGCCTTTAGCTGGAGCAAAGGGGTTTTTTTTTTGTGCAGTTTCATTTTAACCAGCCTCACATCCTGTAGTCCCTACTTCCCCACCCCACCAACATCTGACCTAGCGCCTCCCCACTGGCAAAGCCACCTCTGACTCCTGAGACAGCCCCACTGGACTGGCCCTCCAGAGCCCCCAGCACTCCCTCTCCTAGCTGGATCCCCTGGCAGCCAGAGCTCTGCGCAGAACTGCTGTGGTTTCTCCCTTGGGTCTCTGGTCAAGGACGGCTACCGGCTACTCCTGAGAATGCAGCTGAGAAATGATTCACCCTTCTCTAGATTCTCGCCTGTGGGCTCTGAGAAGCAGGATGGGGCCTGTATGATAAAGTCCATGTAACATTCCCCTCTCATCCCAGCCCTGGTATGTCACCAGTAGCTGCTGTCCCTGGGTAGCAGCCAAGGATGTTTCCCACCATTCAGGAGACCCCAGCCTGGGACTAAAGTCAGCTTCAGGCTTCTCCTCTCTCCCTTCCTGGAATCAAGTTCATGGTTTTGCCAAGAGTTAAAGCAGCCCGAACCCCCAGAGTCTGGATCAATGTCACAAGTTCCCAGTGTCTCCATGGAAGAGAATTTGTTACATCCCAGATGAGTGGGGTTAAATCAGTTCTCAGCCTGAGTCCTTTGCTCTTAATTCCGAGGAAATTGTCCCATCATGGGGCCATTTCCCACCTCTCTTTCCTAGGGAAGCACAATTTTCCTTGCACAGACACAGGAACAGCAAGATCTTTCTCTGTCCCTTGTGCAAAGCAGGGGGCCAAATTCCATGGAAACAATGGACAAGCAGGGGGCCCTGGGCACATCCAGCCCTGGCTGTGAGATGTTCCCTCCCCTCTTTCTTTATGCCCCTGTTGTTATTTCATGGATTGTCTGGGATGGGGGAAAAGCTGAGTTCACTCCAGGTGGAGGGGGAAAGAACCGTGAAAGTCTCAGGACCCAACCCCCGCTACCAGGATCACCGAGGTGCTGGGAATCTGCATGGGAAAGGGACAGTGTGCATTGTCAAGGTGGGGAATGAATAACAATCTACAACTAGATCCACCTCATTAACCACTGACACAGGCTAATCCTGCTGCAGATAGAAGGGAAACTGGGAGTGATTCTTTGCTGTTCAGCCATGGAAACAGTGACCCAACTGCACCGCAGTGAATGTGCTGGGGAAAGCTGGACTTCACAGGCAGGTGGAAAGAGCAGATCCTAGAAACACCTGGAGCTCCCCACAGCATTTCTGCCACCAGGGTCAGGTGTTGAGCGACTCACAGTGCCCCCCCCGACACATTACCTTCCAGCAGGGGGTGGCAGCACCCCCACCCAATGCTGGGGAGAGGGCTGAGTGTATCTCTGCACCCTGAGTCCAGGGCACCCACTCTCTCTGCCCCACACATCGAATCTGGCCCTGCTGCAAAGTGACCTCTAAGAACCAGCAGCCTCCAGGACAGCAGGTTTGGCCTCAGAGCAGGGAATGTGTCCCCCATGATGCTTTTAGGCCACTAGGTGCTCTGGAAACAGGAGGGCTCTGAGTATAACCAATAGCATACATTACCCTCCTGGGGATGTAGCTCAGTGGTAGAGCACATGCTTTGCATGTATGAGGTCCTGGGTTCAATCCCCAGCATCTCCAAGTTCTTTTCACCCTGCTGCTTTGCTCATGACCAGAGGGGATGTGGCCCAAAAGTCTCCCTGCAGGAATTTCAATCCTGCTCAGTGAGGGGCAAGTGCCAATTGCTTGGAAGTTCTGGGGGGGTTTCTGCTCCCAAGTCTCCTCTGTACATTTAAGATTCCCACCAGCTGTGCTGCTTGGGACAAGGATAGATGAGAAGGGTGAATCCTCCAGCACTGGAAAGGAAGTTCCCATCGGCAAAGACTAGACTTATTTTTTGTCTGGGCCCAATCTTTTCACCTGGTATAGCCCTTGTTCCAGCTCAGGTGGTAGCTGGGGGATGTCTCATGACTGCAGCCATGTTTGTTCAGTTCCACCCCCTTATACAGCTTTGGTACAAGGCAGGAATTTTTTGTCTCTCTCCTGAGGAAGAGCCCCAGGTTTAAGGTGGATTCCTGTACCAGGTGACATGGTCACATGTCCTGTGAGACCCCCAAGCCTTCATTCTTCCTGGCCTGACTCACAGATGGAGCACGACAGAGCCATCTCCAGTCTATTGTCCTGGTTAATGGGAGCCATCAAGAGTCCAAACCACTATTAATGGCCCACACTTTGCATCATTACAACAGGACCTCAGAGTTATAGTTCATATTTCTAGTTTCAGATACAGGAATGATCAGTTCATACAAATAGGATGAACACACTCAGTAGATGATAAGCTTTGTAATGATACCTTACAAGAGACCTTTTGCATGAAGCATAGTCCAGTCACTTTATATTCACGCTCATTAGCATATTTTCATAAAACCCTATGGAGTGCAACGTCACAGCAGGGAAAGGGTTTTACTGCAGCACCTGGGAGCAGTTGAGTTTCATGTTCAGGCTGTGGTATGAGTTCCTCCAGGTTTCTCGTAAGCACACAGGGACCTTCGAGGGTGCTCTCGATACAGGAATGGCCCTTACATGATAAAGTGATGGGGATTGCATTTTCCTTTTTTATTTCTGTATTTCCAATGACATTTCTGTTTGTGATTTCGTTTTGCTTTGTATAACTGTGTTTTCTCCTGGATTTGATATTTAATGAAAAAAAGAATAAGGCCTCAGGGCGTTGGATGGAGGATCATGCTGGGGCTAGGACTGCTAAGAGAGCGAGAGTAGCAGGTTTTCTGTATAGTTTCCTGCCCTCATTTTCATGACCAGTTTCTCTTCTGCACAAAATTTGCCTCTTTTCAAATGTGAGCCTGGCTAGCTCAGACTTTTAATCTGAGGGTCAAGGGTTCAAGTCCCTGGTGAGGTAAAGAAACACTTTCCCCCTGTGATATCCCCAAAAAGGTTTTAAAGGAATCTCCTGGACTTCAGCTTCGCCTTTTCAGGACATGGCCTTTCCTAGGAAGGGCCCTTTACTGCCTGGGACTGAAGGTGCTACTGCCTCACCTGTCCACTGGCCTCACAGTCTGGCGGAAGACAGGCCTCTAGGCCTGCAGCAAAGTCCGTGCGCTGACTTTTTGAGCAAATGCAGGGCTGGCCAGACAGGCATGTTCCCACTGAGTCCTCCCTGCCAGAAAAAATTGTCCCCACAGACAGGGGTGGCTCCAGGCCCCAGCACACCAAGCGCGTGCTTGGGACAGCAAGCCGCGGGGGGTGCTCTGCCGGTCGCTGCGAGGGTGGCAGGCAGGCTGCTTTCGGTGGCATGCCTGTGAAGGGTCCGCTGGTCCTGCGACTTCGGCGGACCTCCCGCAGGCAAGCTGCCAAAGGCAACCTGCCTGCCATGCTTGGGGCGGCAAAATGCCTAGAGCCGCCCCTGCCCATGGAGTCCTCCCTGCTGGAAGTCTACAGTAATCAACACGTGCTCTGCTGGTCCCATGGTGTAAGGGCAGCACTCAGGACTTTGAATCCTGCAATCTGAGTTGAAGTCTCAGTGGAATCTGAGAACAATTCCTGTGCCACAAACCCTGCTGGGTCGTCCAAGGCTCTGTCTTGCTTTCTCAAAGGCCATGAAAGCCACTACAAAAGGTTTTTTTCTCCTGCTGATAATAGCTCACCTTAACTGATCACTCTCGTTATAGTGTGTATGGCAACACCCAATTTTTCATGTTCTATGTGTGTATATATATATATATCTTCTATGTGTGTATATCTATATATGCACTGCATGCATCCAATGAAGTTGGTTTTAGACCAGGAAAGCTTATGCTCAAATGAATGTGTTAGTTTCTAAGGTGCCACAAGTACTCCTTGTTCTTTTTGCAGATAAATGAATGGAGGTTAAGTCCATGAATGGCTATTAGCCAGGATGGGTAAGGAATGGTGCCCCTAGCCTCTGTTTGTCAGAGGGTGGAGATGGATGGCAGGAGAGAGATGACTTGATCATTACCTGTTAGGTTCACTCCGTATGGGGCACCTGGCATTGGCCGCTGTTGGCAGATAGGATGCGGGGTTGGATGGACTTTTGGTCTGACCCAGTATGGCCATTCTTACGTTCTTATGAAAGAAGGGGCAGAGCCTTGCAATAGAGTTTCTGTAGTTTAGTGGTTATCACGTTTACCTAATGCACAAAAGGTCCCTGGTTCAAAGCCAGGCAGAAACATGCTGGCTTACTTTTCCCAGCTCCTCCTGGCCTGTCCCTGCTGTTGTAGGAGCAGCAGTGATTTCTATGCTCAAAAGGTCTGTTATACTTCCCCTGCTCCCACTTTTGTCTCCTCTCCCTCTCTGAATGGCTGTGAAGTGGTTTTCCCCCTCCTGTTCCCTCCTGGATTGCTCGTGGGATGAATGTTCTGGTTGAAGAGCAGAAAAGCTCCCAGGTAGACAAGGTGTCTGGGATGCTAATTAGGCAGCACTCACACACCCAGAGCATGGACACTGCCCAAGGTGGAGTGTGACCAGCCAGATGCAGCCAAGTCATCTCTAGTCGCAGGCCATGAGGAGCAGGCCCTTAAAAGGGGAAGGGGCCCTGTGCTCAGGGGAGCACTCACAAGCTTGTACCTCCAGTGAATGCCCTTTGCCCGGACCGCCTGGCCAGTGGTTCTCTGCGTTGTATTTCATTGTGCCTCAGGGAGACTTACCTTCATCGCTCCATCCATAGCTGCGCTGTGGGACACTTACCTTGCAGAATCCTGACATCTCCAGTGCCGTGCCAGTTCTCGGAGTGTGACCCCCCCGCCCCGCTTATTTTGAGCTTAGCTGTCATTATAACAAACATGCTGCTTTCTGCCAAACTCTGGTGGGTCATTAGTCCTCCTTATGCTTACTAGCTGGCCCAGTTTTGGGTAACACCTGCGATAACCTCAACCCCTGCATGGCAGAGGGTGGTGAAATGAGCTAAGGAAAAAGCCTTGGCATCAGCAGGGGAAAGCTAGAGGATCTGGGCCAGGCACCTTTTGAAGCCTTGTGGCTTGGCTTCCTCTGCCCTTGGAGGTTGGTCTACAGTGGCCGACTCTTCCTGCTGGCCTCCATTGCGTCAGTTGCCAAAGGAGGAAGTGAGGCAGGAATGGGGAAAAAGAGGAAAGTCGAGCTGAAGAAGGCAGGGCAGAAGCTAAGCACCTCAGTGCGGCTAAGTGGGGTTAGTAGAGTGTCACCATTCATTCTGCAAAGCCTGGGGAGGTGCGGTTGGCTACTGGGAGGTAGAATACTGTGCCTGCCACTTGGCTTCCCAGGGATGGCTACTTGCAGCCCAGGAGAAGAAGGACAGTTCTGGGTGAAAGGAAGACAAGCAAAGCTCTGGGAGGAAATTTGGGTGTGGGGTGCGGGCGCTGCGCTGGGGGAGGGGGCCCCACAGGGCCCCTTACCCCGGCCAGTGCAGCTCCCAAAGTACACACAACGCTGCATCAGCAGATCCTAGGTGGGCCATGCCTGGGGGTCTCCATGTGCCGCTGCCTGCAGGCGCTGCCCCCAGAGCTCCCAGTGGCTGCAGTTCCTGGCCAATGGGCACTGTGGAGTTGGTACTTGGGGCAGGGGCAATCAATGGAGACACTCCCCCCGGCCCAGGGATGCTGGGACATGTTGGCCACTTCTGGGAGCGGCACGGAGGGATGGAGGCAGAGTGGGCAGGGAGCCACCTCAGTGCTGCTGGCACATCTCTGCACACCCATTGGGGGAGGGGAGCAGAGGGCCTCCATGTGCTGCCTGGGGTAGGGACAGTGCACAGAGCTGCCTCCCCTCCTGGGTCTATTACAGGAGTGGGTGGGTGGGGTCTTTTGGCCTGCAAGGTGCAGCAGGTCGGACTAGATGATCACATTGGTCCCTTCTGACCTTAAAGGCTCTGAGTCTAAAAGGGAGAGGGAAGTAAAGGAAGTTTTTTAAAAAAATAAACCAAACATTGTAATCCCAGGATAACTCCAACAGCTCATTGTATAGTCCCACCCCTTTCTTCCTCCATTCTGTGTTGAATGAGCTGCAGGCCATTGATTCTCTCATTCCATTGATAAACTGATACAACGTGACTGAAATTAAACCAGTTCCCAGGGGAGAAAATGTCACATCTCTGCATTGGCTGGGAATCGAACCCAGATCAACTGCTTGGAAGGCAGCTATGCTCACCACTATACCACCAATGCATCTGGCAAAAATGTCACTTATGCTTGCCCAATGAGGCTAGATCAGCATTGAGGAGATTTTCTGCCTGTTAAAATGTATTGGATTCTTATCACTAAAAAAACCCCACCTCCATCTTCACTGGGGTTTGAACCAACAACCTTTCAATTAGCCACCAAAGTTGTTAATCACAGGGTATGTCTACACTATGGGATTATTCTGATTTTACAGAAACCAGTTTTTGGAAATAGATTGTATAAGGTCGAGTGCACGTGGACACACTAAGCACATTAATTCAGCGCTGTGCGCCCATGTACCAAGGCTAGTGTCGATTTCCAGAGCGTTGCACTGTGAGTAGCTATCCCATAGCTATCCCATAGTTCCCGCAGTCTCTCCCGCCCATTGGAATTCTGGGTTGAGATCCCAATGCATGCTGGGGCAAAAACAGTGTAGTGGGTGATTCTGGGTAAATGTCATCACTCAATCCTCCCTCCGTGAAACAACGGCAGACAATCATTTTGCGCCCTTTTCCCTGGATTGCCTGGGCTGACACCATAGCACGGCAACCATGGAGCCTGTTCGGCCTTTTTTCACTGTCACCGTATGTCTACTGGATGGTGCTGACAGACGCAGTACTGCAGCGCTACACAGCAGCATTCCTTTACCTTTTGCAAGTTAGCAAAGATGGTTACCACCCATACCATCCCATCTGCTGCTTTGCAACTTGACAATGACAGTTGCCAGTTATACTGTACAGTTTGCTGCTGTCATGGGTGCTCCTGGCTGGCCTCAGTGAGATTGACCGGGAGCACATGGACAAAAATGGGAATGACTCCCCAGATCATTCCCTTCCTTAAGTTTTGTCTAAAGGGAGAGTAAGTCCTGTCTGGACTATCGGGCAAGCCTACTAAAGAACCAGAGAGGCAAACGGCTGTTCCAGGTCAGAGCCCCAGACATCCCACAGAAATGATGGGCTGTATGCCATTCTAAGAGGTGCCCCTGAAACAACCCCACCCGTTGCTTCCCTTCTCCCCCACCTCTCCTGGGCTACCGTGGCAGTTATCCCCCCATTTGTGTGATGAAGTAATAAAGAATACGTGCATTTGAAACAACACTGACTTTATTGCCTCTGCAAGTAGAGATCAAAGGAGGGAAGGGAGGGCAGCCTCCAGCTGCGATGATATTCCAGGCAGGACTGAATCTCCATTAGACAAAGCTTAAAGAAGAGAATGACCTGGGAGTCATTCCCATTTTTGCCCAGGCACCCCTGGCCGACCTCACTAAGGCCAACCAGGAGCACTCACGGGACGACGATGACGGATATCAGTCCTACTGTACCGTCTGCCATCCGCAAGGGAAGAGAAGGTAGTGGAGATGCCCCTCCCAGGGAGTTGAGGAGAGGGAGAAGCCATTTTGAGGGGAGGCTGGAGCCAGCCAGGGAAAGGCCAAACAGGCTTTGAGGGGAGCTGGTGAGTCCCAGGCCTGCAAGCAGGGTTCCCCCTGAGAACTGGCCTCTAGGGACCTGACATTATTATTATTATTTGTCAGGAAGAGAAGGAAAGGGGATGCTGCTGTGTAGCTCTGCAGCACTGCATCTTCTAGCAGCATCCAGTAGACATACGGTGACATTGAAAAAAAGACGAGAAATTATTTTTCCCCTTTGCTTTCACAGAGGTGGGTGGGTGGGAGGGGCAATGACATATACCCTGAACCACCTGCGACAATGTTTGTGACCCTTCAGGCTTTGGGAACTCAGCCAAGAATTCAAATGGTTTTCGGAGAGTGCGGGAACTGTTGGATAGCTACAGTCATCAGTCGTCCCTCCCTCCGTGAGCGTCCATTTAATTCTTTGGCTTTCTGGTACGCTTGTCTCAGCTCCTTAAGTTTCAGCACTGTGTCGAGTCCCTGTTGTGGCCTCTGTCCATCATAGCCTGGGAGATTTTTTTCAAATGTTTTGGCATTTTGTCTTTTGGAACAAAGTTCTGATAGAACAGATTTATCTCCCCATACAGAGATCAGCTGCAGTATCTCCCGTACGGTCCATGCTGGAGCTCTCTTTTGATTCTGGGACTGCATGGTCACCTGTGCTGATCGGCGCTCCACGCTGGGCAAACAGGAAATGAAATTCAAAAGTTCGCGGGGCTTTTCCTGTCTACCGGGCCAGTGCATCCGAGTTCAGATTGCTGTCCAGAGCGGTCACAATGGTGCACTGTGGGATGGCACCCGGAGGCCAATACCATCGAATTGCGGCCACTCTAACCTTAATCCGACATGGCAATACCGATTTCAGCGCTACTCCCCTCGTCGGGGAGGAGTACAGATACCGGTATTAAGAGCCCTTTATATCGATATAAAGGGCTTCGTTGTGTGGACGGGTGCAGGGTTAATGCGATTTAACGCTGCTAAATTCGATATAAACTCGTAGTGTTGACCAGGCCAGAGAGAGCAGCAGGTTTCGACTATTGTTTCCCTCTTGTTTTCTTGACTAGTTTCTCTTCTGCACCAACTTGCTCTTTTGCTTTGTGAGCCTGGCTAGCTCAGTTAGCAGAAAATCAGATTTTTAATCTGAAGGTTCAAGTCCCTGGTCAGGTGATAAACTACTCACAAAGATCTTAACCTGTCTTTCTGGAGTCCTCTTTGAGGTTACTTTTTCTCTTCAGGATTTTCCCTTTCCTCAGAAGGGCCTTTTTGTGTGGGGGTTTGAAGGGGCAGCTTCCTGACAGCCCCTCTGTCCTTGCAGCCTGGAGGAATAAAGTCCTCTGGGCATAGAGCATGTTCCTTCCCTGCACACACACACATACAAACACACAGAATATCCCTAAGGAATTAGAATCACCTGCTGCCTTCCCCTGTCCTGCTGGATCCCCAAATGAAGATGCTTTTCAGCCCAACCCATGTCCTCTCTTTTCCCAATGCCCCTCAATCCCAACCCTCAGTCCCTCCTGTGCTCACTGCTCCTCACTCCCACCCAGAGCCTGCTCCTCTTCACCCTTCTCCTCCGTCCCAACCCACAGCCCCCTCCTATTCCCAGTGCCCCTCAGTCCCAACCCACAGGCCCCCCTCCTCACGCTGCTCCTCAATCCCAACCCACAGCTCCCTCCTTCCCTCCAGCAGCAGGTGCTTCAGACCCCCTCAGGAAGATTTTCTTGCAAGGTTTCGTGTATGAGGCTGCATGTGGATTTTACAGTATGTTGGAAGTAGGTTGGGTTGCTTGCCGAAATGATCACTTGTGGCTGGAGTTGGATTCCCAGTCTCCATGTTATAGGGGCAGGAGAAATAAAGGGTTGTTATCCTTGTTGTGTGAAACGAGGGCAGCACAACTGTGCTTGGCAGACCCCGATTGAGGGACTCACCCTCAATTCAATAGCACTTGTTAGGCAGGGGACGGGGTTCCAAAGCCAAGTGGGTCAGGGTCTGGGTCCCAATACTAAAATGTAGGTGTCAGACCAACGTTAGGACAGGGTGGCAGTGGAGGGATGAGTGAGTCCGTAGACAACATAGTGAGTACGGTGCCTTCTTATTTTCCCCCTTTTCCACCCAGGATGGCAGGTGAACTGTACAGAGGCACCTCTGGGCTTGCACTGACTAAGGACAACAGCTGTGAGTGGGCTGCAGAGCGGGGATGGCTCATGTTAAAGGACTTTTGGTTGCTGGACTTACAAACCATAGGGAGAAGGACACTGCCCAGCTTATTTGGGGGGTGGGTCTTTTCCTCGTGGTTTATGTTTATGTGTTGGGGCTGCTGACATGACTTCTGCTAACCCTGGGCTTACATTGCAGTGTAGACATACCCTGAGAGGGCATCTATACTGTGACAAAATCCCTGTGGCCCGGCTCGCCTGGATGATCTGATTTGGGCTCCTGGGGCTCAGACTGGAGCCTAGGCTCGGAGACCCTCACCCCTCGTGGGGTCTCGGAGGCTTGGCTCAAGCCCAAGTGTCTACACTGTAATTTTATAACCCTGCACCACAAGCCCCACAAGCCTGAATCAACTGACCCAGGGTTTGAGACTAGTGACTTGGGTGTGTTAATGGCAGTGTAGACATAATGCTAGGCGATGTCCACACTGCAATGAAACACCCATGGCTGTCCCATGCCAGTGCAGGCTCCCGGGGCTTGGGCCGTGGGGTGGTAAATTTGCACTGTAGACATCTCAGCTCAAGCTCAATATCGGGCTCTGGGAGCCCTCAAGGTTGGGAGGGAGTTTAGCAAGCGAAAAAGGTAAATTGGCAGTGGAGTATTACCCTGGACTCGACGGCATTTCTCCATTGGTCTGTCTGCTTCGGGGCAGGGACAATAACACGTGCTGCTGCTTTCGTTATTTCAAAGGGTGGTTTAGGATTTTCATTCTCACACACGGTGCACGAAGCAGGACTCAACCCTTGGTGTAAACTAAATGAGCTGCCCACAGATTCTGGCAGCCACAATGAGCCATTTAGCGTGAGAGCCCAGACCTGACCCTGTCCCAGAGGGAGGGGGTCATCTGTGATAGGCTGGAACACTGACCTATCAGCTCTTAACTCCCAAACTTTCAGTAAGTCTGTTATCAGTGCCTGTGAGTAAAGTTTAAACAGCCACCCTGGGCTGGAGCAAAGGCCCATCTAGCTCTGTGTTTCGTCCTCCAACACTAGCCAATGCCAGGTGCCCTAAGAGTTAATAAATAAGGCACCACTGGGAGTTGAACCCAGGATCCCCTGTTTACAAGACAGGTGCTTTAGCCGGCTAAGCCATGGTGCCTGCCTGTGGCTAAAACATAGTGTCTGGCCATACCTGACTCCCTGTCATCCCCACCGGGGCCTGACAAGCTTTGCTTGTGTTTGGATCCTGCAAAGCAGAGGATCAGGTGACGTTTTCCTTGCAAGCTGTGTGTGTGTGTGTGTGTGTTTGTGTGTGTGTGTGTGTGTGTGTGTGTGTGTGTGTGTGTTTGTGTGTGTGAATCTTTGGCCAGGTCTGCACTACAAAGTTACTTCAGCATCATTGTATTGCTCAGGTGTGTGAAAAACACACAACGCTCCCTCGGTTGGCAGCTTGTGGCTGGCGCACACACTGCAATGCCACGTCTGGAGACAAAACTGCCCTGTTTTGGTGACAAAATAAAACCACCTTGACGAGAGGCCTAGAGCTTTGTGCAGCAAACTTAAAGTGACAAATTGTCAGAGTAAATGCTGCTGGTCATTATATCACCATAACTGGCCTCCACCAGTTTCCCACCATGCCTGCCATGAACTCGCCTGCCCTGCATTTCTGCTACAGAGGCTGGGCCCCTCCCCTTTCATAGCTCCAGAAAGTTCTGACAGCTGAGCTGTTATCTAACCAGGATTAGGTTGATAGAACTGCATTGCCAGCCTAAGTAATGTAATTACCCAACCAGTGGGGCCCCTTGATGATCAAAATTCAAAAGGAGCGCTTAAAGATGATAAAGTCATTGCGGAGAAACTAAATGGATTCTTTGCCTCAGTCTTCACGGCTGAGGATGTTAGGGAGATTCCCAAACCTGAGCTGGCTTTTGTAGGTGACAAATCTGAGGAACTGTCACAGATTCAAGTGTCACTAGAGGAGGTTTTGGAATTAATTGATAAACTCAACATTAACAAGTCACCGGGACCAGATGGCATTCACCCAAGAGTTCTGAAAGAACTCAAATGTGAAGTTGCGGAACTATTAACTAAGGTTTGTAACCTGTCCTTTAAATCGGCTTCGGTACCCAATGACTGGAAGTTAGCTAATGTAATGCCAATATTTAAAAAGGGCTCTAGGGGTGATCCCGGCAATTACAGACCGGTAAGTCTAACGTCGGTACCGGGCAAATTAGTTGAAACAATAGTAAAGAATAAAATTGTCAGACACATAGAAAAACATAAACTCTTGAGCAATAGTCAACATGGTTTCTGTAAAGGGAAATCGTGTCTCACTAATCTATTGGAGTTCTTTGAAGGGGTCAACAAACATGTGGACAAGGGGGATCCAGTGGACATAGTGTACTTAGATTTCCAGAAAGCCTTTGACAAGGTCCCTCACCAAAGGCTCTTACGTAAATTAAGCTGTCATGGGATAAAAGGAAAGGTCCTTTCATGGATTGAGAACTGGTTAAAGGACAGAGAACAAAGGGTAGGAATTAATTGTAAATTCTCAGAATGGAGAGGGGTAACTAGTGGTGTTCCCCAAGGGTCAGTCCTAGGACCAATCCTATTCAATTTATTCATAAATGATCTGGAGAAAGGGGTAAACAGTGAGGTGGCAAAGTTTGGAGATGATACTAAACTACTCCAGATAGTTAAGACCAAAGCAGATTGTGAAGAACTTCAAAAAGATCTCACAAAACTAAGTGATTGGGCAACAAAATGGCAAATGAAATTTAATGTGGATAAATGTAAAGTAATGCACATTGGAAAAAATAACCCCAACTATACATACAACATGATGGGGGCTAATTTAGCTACAACGAGTCAGGAAAAAGATCTTGGAGTTATCGTGGATAGTTCTCTGAAGATGTCCACGCAGTGTGCAGAGGCGGTCAAAAAAGCAAACAGGATGTTAGGAATCATTAAAAAGTGGATAGAGAATAAGACTGAGAATATATTATTGCCCTTATATAAATCCATGGTACGCCCACATCTGGAATACTGTGTACAGATGTGGTCTCCTCACCTCAAAAAAGATATTCTAGCACTAGAAAAGGTTCAGAAAAGAGCAACTAAAATGATTAGGGGTTTAGAGAGGGTCCCATATGAGGAAAGATTAAAGAGGCTAGGACTCTTCAGTTTGGAAAAGAGAAGACTAAGGGGGGACATGATAGAGGTATATAAAATCATGAGTGATGTTGAGAAAGTGGATAAGGAAAAGTTATTTACTTATTCCCATAATACAAGAACCAAGGGTCACCAAATGAAATTAATAGGCAGCAGGTTTAAAACAAATAAAAGGAAGTTCTTCTTCACGCAGCGCACAGTCAACTTGTGGAACTCCTTACCAGAGGAGGTTGTGAAGGCTAGGACTATAACAATGTTTAAAAGGGGACTGGATAAATTCATGGTGGCTAAGTCCATAAATGGCTATTAGCCAGGATGGGTGAGAATGGTGTCCCTAGCCTCTGTTCGTCAGAGGATGGAGATGGATGGCAGGAGAGAGATCACTTGATCATTGCCTGTTAGGTTCACTCCCTCAGGGGCACCTGGCATTGGCCACTGTCGGTAGACAGATACTGGGCTAGATGGACCTTTGGTCTGACCCGGTACGGCCTTTCTTATGTTAATTTTGTAGTGTAGACGTGTCCAAAGAATCACACACACACCTTGGGAGCAAAACTTCACCTGCTCCTCTGCTTTACAGAATCCAAACACGAGCAACACTTGTCAGGGCCCAGTGGGGATTTGCAGAGAGTCAGGTGTGGACAAATACAGCACTTTAAGTAATAGCAGGTACCATGGCTTAGCTGGTTAAAACACTTGTTTTGTAAACAGGAGATCCTGGGTTCAACTTCCAGTGGTGCATAAGGAGTGGCTTTTGGGGCACCTGGTATTGGCTACTGTCAGAAGACAAGATTCAGAGCTAGATGGACCTATGGTTTAAATTACACTCACAGGCACTGATAAGAGAGTTACTGAAAGTTTGGGTGTTAAGACCTGACAGGTCAGTGGTCCACTCCCCTCAATGTGGTTTTACCATTTCCACTTGCTAAACTTCCTTCCAATCTCTATAAAATTACAGTGCAGACATATGGGCTTGAGCCCAACCTCTGAGGCCCCATGAGGGGTGAGGGTTTCTGAACCCAGGCTTCAGTGTGAACACAAATATCTGCACCACAGTTTTTAGCCCCTCAGCTTTAGCTCCATGAGCCCAAGTCAGATGACCCAGGCCAGCCCTGCTGCCATCTTTTTCCCAGGAGAGATGGACTCTAAGGGTACGTCTCCATTGCAGTGTAAGCCCAGGTGTGGCACGCTGTGCTCAAAGCAGCACCTGGAAGCCCCATATTCACCACTCTCATATAATGATGACATGGTTTGTACAAAGTCTGCCTGGTGAGGTATCATTTCAAAAGTCTTGATCTGTTGAACATTAATATCGGGTTGGATTGTGTGTGCTCGCATTGGTTGGGAAGTTATGAAGTTTTGCTCTGTGTGCATTACTGAAATATGAGGTTTCAAAATGCCCCCCACCAGCCTTTCAGGTGTGACAAGGGAGGAGCCAGACTTGCTGCTGGCCCATTGAAGGTATCCACACTCCCAAGGACTATCCCAGGAACTGTGTACAATGCAGACTTCTCCAAGATAGCACAGCGAAAATGGACATTGCTTGACTCACATCGTAGCAAAGGAGCTTCCTAGCAAGTCAGAAGAAACTATGAAAGAAGGGTAGAGACATCATGACTTGGCCTCTCTCCCCCACAACTCAACATCTGGAAACATACCTGGAGGACAAAGACTGGACTGAACTGACTCAGAAATCAGAAGAGATTAATATTAATACATTCAAACCAGTCTCCAAACAGACTAGTATTGGGTTCTCAGCGGAAAATTTTCAGTTTGGGGAATTTTGTTTTCTCATTCAGACTTTGCCAAGGGAAGCAGGGAGAAAATGTTTGAGTTGCCTCCTTCAGAACAGCTTGGCCTAGATACTAGCTCTGGTTCACTGCTCTGGCCTTGCTCGGGTTGAGGGTATTTTAATAATTTGGGGAGGTCCTGGGGTGTTTGGGGGAGATGATGAGGATGTTACCTTTTGAGATAAAAACTAAGAAATACAGTACTAGAGAATTTCTTTAAAAATCTGGGATTTAGACATTTTATTTAAAGCAAGGAGGGTCTGAGTTTCTGAGAAGGTTTTAGCTTGATCTGTCATTGTACCAAAGGGGTAGATGGTTGTCTATAAATAAAGAAGGTCTGAAGACTAAACACATCCTATGAGAAAGGGATTTGAACCCATGCATGCAGAGCACAATAAATTAACAGCCCTTCACCTTAACCACTCAGCCATCTCACCTGAACTAGTGAAAAAAGGGACAGGAGGAGAAATCTAAGGCCGGCAGTGATAGGGCCAATATGGAGTTTTTAAATACTAAGCATAAGCAGGGGCTGAATGAGCTGGGGGAAAGACTTTAAGAACAAACTGTGTTTGCACAGACACACCTACTCTGCCTAGGTATGCAGCATGATGGGGCCGCTTCCCCAAAATGACCAGTTTTGGCTGGTGGTGGGTTACAAATCACTTTAGGATTGAGTGGAATGAAATGTTATTATCCTTCCTGCATGAGTGAAGGGCAGCAGAACATACCTAGTCTGTCCTGATGGAGGGAGGGGTGGGTGAGGAATAGCTTTTATTGGACTGCATAGATGTGATTGAGGACATCCATGGTTGTGGCCCCTCGGAAGCCATGGTCAAAAACAGGGGCTGGGAGTGGGGCCGTTGCTTGCTGGGTAAGGGGGTCAAGGCCAGGATGGGAGTCAGGGGCCCAGGCTGAGGGTGGGGTTGGGGAAGAGCTGGGGAAGAAGTGGGGCTGAGTGGTGTTATCTCCCTGCCCTCCATGGGGGCTGGCTCAGGCCCTGAGGTGCCCCCATGAATGTTCCTCTGTGTCCCCCTAGGAGTCATGCCCCACATTTTGGGGACCACTGAACCCTACTCGCTAAGCAGGTGTTAGTGATGCCAAAGCCCAGGGAAAGGGAGAACAAGTGCAGGGGCCCCAGAACTGGAACCATGACCCCCGGTTACTGTCTGTGGCTCCGCCCCCTTCCACACACAGCCCCATCCACTGTCACCTCTGTTCCACCCCTTCCCCCACTGGCCCCGCCCTGTCACTCCTTTACCCCTGCCCTGCTGCGGCCCCGAGACCAGAGAAGCTCTGTGCCCCTGCTGCAGCCCCCGGGCCGTAGCAGGGAGTGGGAGCTCCTCCAGCCCTGGGGCCAACATGGGGGAGACTTTTCCAGGGGGGCCCAATTTGGCCAGGGCCCCTAGTCATGGGCCCCACTGCCCCCTTGGCGACGCAAGGTTTGGGGAGGCTGAGCCCCCCCGAGCCTCCATTACGAGCCGCCCAGGCTACCACTGCTCAGTGGGTGGCCAGTCTCCCTGTGTCTCTGCTGTTTGTGCTGGGGAGCCTGGCCGGCCTTAGGGGTGGGGCCCCCCGGCAGCCACCCAGGGCTCCAGGGGTTAAAGGGCACCATGTGCCAGTGCAAAGGTGCTCACTGCTCTCCCCTGCCCCAGTGCTCGTCCATGGCCCCATAGAGGGTTGTGGGGAGCGAGGAGCAACACTATGTGCTCCATGCGTCCTGGTCACTTTCCCCACCTGGTGCTGTGAGGGGAGCATCAGAAGCTGCTGCTCTCTGCCCTCCCCTGATGCAGCCCGGCTGAGGAAAGTGACCTGGATGCAGGGAGTTCGGATGATGTCGCTTATCACCCTGCCCCCGCAGCCCCTCGGGGTGCCCGGAGGAGCAGCATTCCAGGGAGGAGCGGGCAGCAATGCCAGCTGCTCCATGCACGCAGGTCAGTGTCCCCACGTGGGTGCAGGACGTGGCACAGTGGTTAGGGGTGAAGGGGGTGCAGGAGCGGGGCAGTGGGTTGTAATTGCTCAGCGTCTTCCTGCTGGGGATTCTCCTCCTCGTTCTCACTCACCATCCCAACACCTGATGGGAGACAGGGAGAATCCAGACATAGGTCACTCCCAGTGCCAGAGAAAAAGGAAATGTCAAAAAGGGAGTCGGCCCTGGGAAGACGCAGGCACGGCACTCTGACTGGCGGAAGCCAAACGCCCACACCTAGAGTTTAGCATGGACAGCTTGGAGACAGCCAAAGCGGGGAAGGGCTGCGTTGGTCTGGAAGAGGGAGTCGGTGGCTGTCTATCCTGGCAGAGGCAGGGTCGTTTTGCTGTATGCTGGGCCAGGGGCCAGGGAGTCTGCTAAAGTTGCTGAGCTGGGCCTGCTTCTGGCTTTGCTTGGGTTAGAGGAAAGTGGTGAAGATAAGAACGGCCCTCCTGGGTGAGACTGATGGTCTATCTAGGCCCCTATCAGTAAAATGATTGGTTAAGGTCTAGCTAAGCAAAACTCCAGTTTTACTATATAGTCTGCAGTCAGTCAGGAAGTAAGGGGGGGAATGGGAATGGGGGTAGGGGAATGGGAATGATGTTTTGCTAAGGGGGGGGAATAGGAACAGGGAAGGGGAACAGGGACACAGGCAAGGCTCTGTGGTGTCAGAGCTGGGAAGGGGGATACTGAGGAAGGAAATTGGAATCATTGCTTGCTGGAAGTTTACCCCAATAAACATTGAATTGTTTGCACCTTTGAGCTTCGTGCATTGCTGCGCTCTGGTCACACAAGAAGGACCAGGGAATGGGAGGGTGCTGGGATAAACCCTCTAACAAGTACGTCTTTCAGAGTGTGAAAACCCCGGGATCCAGTATAATTAAGCTGACCTAAGCCGTGGTTAGATAGTGCTAAATGAAAGGAAAGATTGTTGTGTCAACAGAGCTATTAGAGGGATGGAAAACCCCTCCCTTCATTGTAGCAACTGTCTTCTCCACAGTGCTACAGCAGTATTTTAAGCCAGATCTGGCTCCATGAATGCTCAGGCACTAAGACAACAGTCATTGGCAGGATTCAAACCTGCGGGGGGGAGGGGGGGAAGACCCACCCAATGGATTTCTAGTCCATCGCCTTAACCATTCAGCCACAACTACTTGATACAGTGTTGTGGCATTACACAATGCTTCTGTTCTCACAGACTTGTCACTTCAAATTGCTCAGACCAGCTTCCCCAGCACACTCACGGCTGTGCATTAGTGTAAGTGTGTCCATGGCTGAACAGCAAGAGTTCCTGCCCATTTCCCTTCCAGCTGGAGCATGATTAAGGTGTGTTTGTGGCTAACGACATTGCTGTAGATTGTTGTTCATTCCCCACACTGACAATTCAGACAGTCCCTTTCCTATTCGAATTTCCACCATATCATTCCAATAGCAGGCGGCAGGATTTCTCTGGGGCACTGAAATTTTTTCAGGGGGCTGGTGCATGAACTCAGCCTTGCATTCCATCCCTGATGTTTCATGGACTAACAACAGCAGCAGAAAGAAAGAGTTGAGCCAATATCTCACTGTCAGAGGTGAAGGTGGCCACGTCCCCTCTGTCTGACCATCGCCATTGCAGGAGAGAAGGGTTCACTGGAATCGAATGCCCTGGCTCAGATAAGAGACACAGGGAGGTTTTGCTGTTCATGGATCTGTGCAAAGGAAATTGTATCTCTGTGTGAAATTGAGGAGGGAAATGAAACGTCCACATGGTGGCCCAGTGCCTTAAGAAATGTGGGTGATAGACTCCAGCTGAGAAATTATTTAACAGGAATTTGTATCAATGTATTGCCCTGATTAAAAGCTATGGCTGTAAGGTGCCACTGTTGTTAGTACTTGAACCTGCATGGAGACACCCGAGTGGGTCTCAAGTCCATTACCTTAATGAGGGGTAGTTGATTATTTTATAAAGATCCAAATTTCTTGGTCAAGGTCTAGTCAATGTCTAGATGCCAGAGAAAATAATACACTGATAATAATAAGTATATAGAAAGATTTTGCAGTCACTATGGGCATAACTATGACGATTGTTTCGTGTTTCACTCCTTATATCTGGCACCACCTTCTTTCCCTTTAGTCTTGTAGTTTACCAAGGGTAAAACTAAACATCACTTCAGATACAAGGGAGTGTTAGTGTTCATTCTAGTGAGCTACACAGGGGCTTGATGTAGCTGCTTTCAATCCTCCGGCTCTGCCGGGATAAGTAACATTTCAGGCTCTCACTGAACTGAGGAAGGGAGATCATTTTTTGACAGATGACGCCTCCTCTTAAAAGTGTTTGCCTGGCTGGCAGCCCTGGTTCCCAGGTCTCTCCTGAGGAAAGAAAGTTTCTGTGCAAAATACTAAAACTTTTATCAGAGAGGAGGAAAAGGCAATGGCCACATGATGGGGCCAGTATGTATGACAACATGATTCTTTTATGTAGGATAGGTAATAATTGGAGGTAGACCAAAGTCCTAGACTGGGAAGGGACCTTGAATGGTCATTGAGTCCAGCCCCCTGCCTTCACTAGCAGGGCCAGTTTTTGCCCCAGATCCCTAAAGGGCTCCCCTCAAGGATTGAACTCACAACTGTGGATTTAGCAGGCCAAAGGTCAAACCACTGAGCTATCCCTCCCCCCAAACCATTTTGGTGATTCAGTATGTGTGTTTTTCCATTTGGAGGCATTTGGAAGTTTGTAAGGGGAGCTGAAAGAGGCGTCTTTTTCACAAGCAAGTTGGCTTTCTGCACAGGTAGGGCCCTTGGCCGTAAAGCTTAGCTCCGTCAGTGCGTCTGCATGGGGTTCCTCCAGTGCCTCAAGAGCCCGTGCTAAACTCTCGGTGTGGGCGTTTGGCTTGCGCCAGTCAGAGTGCGGTGCCTGCGTCTTCCCAGGGCCGGCTCCCGTGAGGCGCGCATAACTTGGGAGGAAAGGGGTAGAAGAGAAAGCAAGTGAAGCTGACTTCGAGTGGTGGTGCCCCTGGGCGGAGTGGTCCTCCTGCTCCTTCCTGTCGGAGGGGTGGGCTTGGGGGGTCTGGCTGTGGGCGGTGGGAGGATGGTGTCCAGGGAAGTCCCAAAGGTCACCCTGCGCCGGCAGAGTGTGAAGCCTCTCCCCTAGGTTGGGGTGCCGAGTATTAAGCCTTCCTCTGTGGCTTGGGCTGGGGAGCGTGATCCGGCGTTGGGTCCATTTGGGTGGAGCTTGCGGCGGGCAAGAATTCGGGCCATCAGGTCAACCCTCTGTGGACACTGGGGGCGAGCCAGCAGACCTGCGATTTTGGCTTCGCGGGCGGGCAGCTCAAGCCTGGCCTCCTATGAGCCTGGAAGGCAGCTGGCTGGGCTCACCCGTCTCCAAGTTCCTTTCAGGCAGCAGGTGGAGCGAGGAGCCCAAGAAGGTGTCAGGAGCTTGGTCCTGCCCCAGCGCCCGCGCCCAGCAGGGGTCTTGCCCGCTCCCGGCCCACCTGGTTTTGGCCTCTGCCACCCCTAGCAGTCAGCCAAAGGAGCAGAAGCCACCTTCTCCCTCCTGCACCCAGAGCGGCCAGCATGGGGCTTGAACCCATGACCTTGGTGTTATTAGCACCATGCTCTAACCAGCTGAGCTAGCTGGCCGAGGGCAAGCCCTGCCTTGCCTGACCCTTTTGGAAGGAGTCACTGGCTGGCGCGGGGAACGATGTGGCCTCCGTTATCGAATGGATGGATCAAGACACGGCCTGCCAAAGTAGGGGAATTAGCTCAAGTGGTAGAGCACTCGCTTTGCATGCGAGAGGCAGCGGGATGAATGCCTGCATTCTCCAGCGGCAAGGCAGATGCGGGACCTTCTCTTGCCCTTCTTTTAGAAGCCATGGACAGTCAGCCAGCTCAGCCCCTCCAGTGGCCTCCATCCTTCTCCCCGCTTGGCGTCCCAAAAAGCCAGCCCTTGCGGAGCACAAAGCTCTTCCTCCCCGGCCCTTCTCCCCCTTGCGCTGACTGGGAGGCTGGAGACAGCTGGGGGAAGTTAGCTCAAATGGAAGAGCATGGGAGAAGTAGTCAGAACCATACACACATTCTCCAGCCTGCTCTGCTCTGCTGTGCTCTGCTGTGCTGGGCTCTAGTGCGGGACCTGCACCTTTCTTTCTGAGCTCTCACTGGAACACAATCCCTTTCCTCCTCCCTCCCTGCTAGTCTACGCCAAGCTCATTGGCCGGGAGGGAGAGCCACTCAAATACAGAATTACTCACATCCCAGGGGTCCATGAAGGGAATGAGGAGATGGGTGGGGTGGCACGCGATACCAGCTCAGCTGAGACCGTGAGACCTCGCAGCCTCCTGATCTCAGGCAGCATGGCAGCCGTGGAGCAGAGCAGAGCACGCAGACAGCTTGGAGACAGCCAAAGGGGGGAAGGGCTGCGTTGGTCTGGAAGAGAGAGTCGGTGGCTGTCTATCCTGGTGGAGGCAGGGTCGTTTTGCTGTATGCTGGGCCAGGGGCCAGGGAGCCTGCTAGAGTTGCTGAGCTGGGCCTGCTCCTGGCTTTGCTTGGGTTAGAGGAAAGTGGTGAAGATAAGAACGGCCCTCCTGGGTGAGACCGATGGTCCAGCTAGGCCACTATCCCGTCTTCTGACAGTAACCGATGCCAGGCGCTTCAGAGGCAATGGCCAGAGCAGGCAATCGTCAAGTGATCTATCCCTGCGTTGTCTTCTGAAGTTTGGTGCTTGTTTCAGGGGCTAACTCTCACCCCAGACACACTCCAGGGAGGGAGCGTTGGTGTTTGTGCCGAGGAGCGTGGCTGGGACTCGGACCCCCTTCCCCAGCTCTGGGTAGCGCCCCCCCGCCCCCATTTCAGGCTGTGTTCTGCTTAAGGCCACAGAGCCCTTGCCTTTTTTTGCCCGGTGCCTGAGAGTCAGGCCAGCTGCGGGGAATTAGCTCAAGTGGCAGAGCGCTCGCTTTGCATGCGAGAGGTAGTGGGGGACGCTGCCCGCATTCTCCGAGCCGGTCAACTAAGGGCTCCTGATGAGCGTGGTGGACGGGAGAGCCGGCCATCTGACTTTTGGCCTTGCTGCCCGTAGCGGTCAGGCCGAAAAATCAAAAGCCATCCTCCCCAGGCCCACAGCCACCCAGGGGCTCCTCTGCACCATCTTGCCTCCACGAGTGCCGCACTCTGACCAGCTGAACCAGGCAAGCCACGGGAAGCTTCTCAAGGTCTTTCCCTGGTGTGGGCTTGGATGCGAAAAGCACCTGGCCGTTCATCAGCTGTTGCAAGAAGTGTGCAGAGTAGGAGTAGCGATGGGGCTGTAGCTTTCCACAGCATCTCAATTTGGGCAGCTTTCCATTCCCCTTTTCTGTGTAATGTCCCTCCCACGGGTTTCACTTGCGGAGCTGTACGACTCTGGCAGGGTGGCCATTTAGAAATCTTTTCCTTGCTTTTCTTTTTCGCCTGGCCCCAGCGTTAGGACCGTTTGGGTGTTTCAGTGTGTGTGTTTTCCCATTTGGAGGCATTTGGAAGTTTGGAAGGGGAGCCGAAAGAGGAGTCTTTTTCACAAGCAAGTTGGCTTTCTGCACAGGTAGAGCCCTTGGCCATAAAGCTTAGCTCCGTCAGTGCGTCTGCATGGGGTTCCTCCAGTGCCTCAAGAGCCCGTGCTAAACGCTCGGTGTGGGCGTTTGGCTTGCGCCAGTCAGAGTGCGGTGCCTGCGTCTTCCCAGGGCCGGCTCCCGTGAGGGGCGCATAACTTGGGAGGAAAGGGGTAGAGGAGGAAGCAAGTGAAGCTGACTTCGAGTGGGTGGTGCCCCTGGGCGGAGTGGTCCTCCTGCTCCTTCCTGTCGGAGGGGTGGGCTTGGGGGGTCTGGCTGTGGGCGGTGGGAGGATGGTGTCCAGGGAAGTCCCAAAGGTCACCCTGCGCCGGCGGAGTGTGAAGCCTCTCCCCTAGGTTGGGGTGCCGAGGATTAATCCTTCCTCTGTGGCTTGGGCTGGGGAGCGTGATCCGGCGTCGGGTACATTTGGGTGGAGCTGGCGGCCGGCAAGAATTCGGGCGATCAGGTCAACCCCCTGTGGACACTGGGGGCGAGCCGGCAGGCCTGCGATTTTGGCTTCACGGGCGGGCAGCTCAAGCCTGGCCTCCTATGAGCCTGGAAGGCAGCCGGCCGGGCTCACCCGTCTCCAAGTTCCTTTCAGGCAGCAGGTGGAGCGAGGAGCCCAAGGAGGTGTCAGGAGCTTGGTCCTGCCCCAGCGCCCGCGCCCAGCAGGGGTCTTGCCCGCTCCCGGCCCACCTGGTTTTGGCCTCTGCCACCCCTAGCATTCAGCCAAAAGAGCAGAAGCCACCCTCTTTCTCCTGGAGTGGCCAGCATGGGGCTTGAACCCATGACCTTGGCGTTATTAGCACCACGCTCTAACCAACTGAGCTAGCCGGCCAACAGCAAGCCCTCCCTTGCCTGACCCTTTTGGAAGGAGTCACTGGCTGGCGCGGGGAACAATGTGGCCTCCGTTATCGAATGGATGGATCGAGACACCACCTGCCAAGGTAGGGGAATTAGCTGAAGTGGCAGAGCATTCACTTTGCATGTGAGAGGCAGTGGGATCGATTCCAGTAGCAAGGCAGCCGCGGGACCTTCTCTTGCCCTTCTTTTAGAAGCCATGGACAGTCAGCCGGCTCAGCTCCTCCAGTGGCCTCCATCCCTCTCCCCGCTTGGCCTCCCAAAAAGCCAGTCCTTGCGGAGCACAAAGCTCTTCCTCCCCAGCCCTTCTCCCCCTTGCGCTGACTGGGAGGCTGGAGACAGCTGGGGGAAGTTAGCTCAAATGGAAGAGCATGGGAGAAGTAGTCAGACCCAGACACACATTCTCCAGCCTGCTCTGCTCTGCTTTGCTCTGCTGGGCTGCGCTCTAGTGGGGGATCTGCACCTTTCTTTCTGAGCTCTCACTGGAGCACAATCCCTTTCCTCCTCCCTCCCTGCTAGTCTACGCCAAGCTCATTGGCCGGGAGGGAGAGCCACTCAAATACAGAATTACTCACATCCCAGGGGTCCATGAAGGGAATGAGGAGATGGGCGGGGTGGCACGCGATACCAGCTCAGCTGAGACCGTGAGACCTCGCAGCCTCCTGATCTCAGGCAGCATGGCAGCCGTGGAGCAGAGCAGAGGACGCAGACAGCTTGGAGACAGCCAAAGCGGGGAAGGGCTGCGTTGGTCTGGAAGAGGGAGTCGGTGGCTGTCTATCCTGGCAGAGGCAGGGTCATTTTGCTGTATGCTGGGCCAGGGGCCAGGGAGTCTGCTAGAGTTGCTGAGCTGGGCCTGCTTCTGGCTTTGCTTGGGTTAGAGGAAAGTGGTGAAGATAAGAACGGCCCTCCTGGGTGAGACCGATGGTCCAGCTAGGCCACTATCCCGTCTTCTGACAGTAACCGATGCCAGGCGCTTCAGAGGCAATGGCCAGAGCAGGCAATCGTCAAGTGATCTATCCCTGCGTTGTCTTCTGAAGTTTGGTGCTTGTTTCAGGGGCTAACTCTCAGCCCAGACACACTCCAGGGAGGGAGCGTTGGTGTTTGTGCCGAGGAGCGTGGCTGGGACTCGGCCCCGCTTCCCCAGCTCTGGGTAGCGCCCCGCCCCCATTTCAGGCTGTGTTCTGCTTAAGGCCACAGAGCCCTTGCCTTTTTTTGTCCGGTGCCTGAGAGTCAGGCCAGCTGCAGGGAATTAGCTCAAGCGGCAGAGCGCTCGCTTTGCATGCGAGAGGTAGTGGGGGGCGATGCCCGCATTCTCTGAGCCTGTCGACTAAGGGCTCCTGATAAGCGTGGTGGACGGGAGAGTCGGCCATCTGACTTTTGGCCTTGCTGCCCATAGCGGTCAAGCCGAAAAATCAAAAGCCTCCCCAGGCCCACAGCCACCCAGGGGCTCCTCTGCACCATCTTGCCTGAGCCGGTGGAAGTGGAGCCTGGATCTGACCTGATGCGCTGAGGGTTATTTGCACTGTGCGCGTCACACAGAGGTGAAAACACGGGGCACAGATCTTTGAGCACAACCCTTGTCCTGAGGAATGGGGGGGGGGGGCTGCATAAAGAGAGACCGGCTCTCCCTGGCGGGGCTACAGCAGCTCTTCACAGGGGCAGTCCCACTGTCTATTGGTACCAGAGTTTTGCCGGCCTCCTTTCCTGGGCGGGCTCCTCTCTCCCTTGGGGGAACTGGCGGCCCCAAACTTCCCAGAAACCATCATAGCGAGACCAACCTGAGCACAGACACATGCTCAGCACCCCAGGGTGCAGCCCTGAACCCCGACAATCAGCTACACTCAGCTGCCCACCCAACAAGCGTTACACGCAGGAGCCTTCGTGCCCTGCATATTCAGGTCCCTCCCAGCGCCAGCTTTAAACTCCGCTGCTCAGTTCTAAGCTTTGGCCACACGGGGGCAGCCTGGAGCTCAGCCAACGCCTCCCGTTGCTGGTTGCGTTTCCCGCTCCTTGTGGCAGGTTCACACCCCGCAGGCAGATCTCTGAATCGGAGCCGAACCGTTCCCCAAATCCAGCGCTTTAGCAGCAGCTTTGCTAGGAAAGCGCTGACATCCCCAAGTAAAGTAAGAGCCAGAGCGCTGTGTGCGGGATCTTCTATCGGTCCCCTCACCGTGGTGTCTGTCAGGCGCAAGGAGAAACCAGGGAAATGTTTTCATGGCGTTTAAGGGCAGAAGGGGCCATTAGATCAGCTAGTCTGACCCCCGAATAACACAGAATTACACCATGACACACATTGATCCCACAGACCTTAGACAGATTAAAGCATTTCAGCTCAGGAAGGAGGCTAAACTGGGTGCCAGAGGCAGCGAACAAGGGGCCCCCAAGGCAATGGCAGGGAGCTGACGAGGTGAAATATGCCCAGATGATCCCAGTAGGCGACTCACCCCCATGCTGCAGAGGTGGGAGTCCCTGTTCCTCCTGCCCTTAAGAATCTCTGGTGGTAAGTGGGTCCCCCCAGTTCCCCAGATAAGAATCCTCCATGTGATTTCCCTGGCTTCACCTCCAGATAAGAACATTGTGTGGAGGGGGTGGGAGGAAGGTTGTCTGGCAGATATGTAAAGGGGGACTATGTGTCCCTGTCTGGCCCAGGCTCCTTGGAGGAAGTGATCTCAGTGTGTCTAGCTGTCTCCATTCCTCGCACCCATAAGAATCCCTGGTGTGTGGGTGCACCCTAGACCATTAAGGGTCTCTGGGGTTGGGTGTCTCTCTCCCCCTAGTCAGGATCTCTGGGGCGTGGCTGTATAAAAAGAGACTTTGACTCACCCAGGCTGGGCTGCCATCATAGAACAGACCAGGTCCTTCTGTGGAGGGTTTGCGTTCCTCCAAGGAAGTGATCTCAGTGTGTGTGGGTGTCCATGTCCCTTCAACCCTTAACAATCCCTGGTGCGTGGGTGCGCTGGGCCCCATTACAATCCCCTCTGTCTTACCCCCCATGAGGGATCTGGTGGATGTGGGTGTTCTCCATGCTACTGGGGGTGTCTGGTGCCCCTGACCCTCCTGGTTAATAGTGTGTGGGTGTCCCCCCCGCCCGTTAAGGATCCGTGTTGTGCGGATGTCCCCGTTCTTCTCATTAACAATGGTGCAACGGAGCATATGGGTGTGTCCCCCACCCCATGAACTAGCTCCCGTGTGTGGTTCCCCTGCCCCCATCCAGGCTCTGTGGTGTGTGGGTGTCTCTGTTCCCCTTTTCAAGATCCGTGTCGCAGGGGGCCGTCCCTCCCCCCAAGTCAGAATCCCCATCGTCTGGGTGCTCCCATCCCCCGCTCCAGGCTCTATGGGGGGTGTCTAAAAAGAGACTGTGTCTCACTGAGGCTACGCTGCAGGGGCTATTCACAGGTGCAATCCCACTACTGATCAGCACAGGAGTTTTGACCTGTTCTGTTTCCAACCTGGGCCATGTAACCCCTCCTTAGGCAACCTGGAGACCCCAAGCTCCCCCAGGATCACCATATTGATGCTGAATTTAGTGTGGACACCCAATCAGCACAGCCCCCTGCAGCTTAGAACTCCTGAGCTCAAGCGATCCGCCGGCCTCAGCCTCCCCAGGTGTTGGGATCACAGGCACCAGCCACGGAGCCCGGCTGTTTTTATTACTTGGCAGCTGGAGCTTTAAACTCTGCTTGTGAGCTCTGTGCCTTGGTCAGACGGGGACAGCCTGGAACTGGGAAAGGCTCCTTCTCCCCCAGCCCCCATCTCATGTCGAGCTGCAGGCGCCGCTGTCCTGCCAGGTAAGATCCCAGATGTTTCGGTGCCCCCATCCCCCGTCCAGGTGTCCGGGAACCTCTGCCCCCCTACAGAATCCTGGATGTGTGGGTGTCTGTCCCTCTGCAGAGGATCCCAGAGTGTGGATGCCCTTGTCCCCCCTACAAGATCCTGGGTGTGTGGGTGCCACTCTCCCCCCCCGTAGATCTCTGGTGGGTGGGTCCCCAGGGTCTGAGTGCTCCCATCCCCCCATACAGGCTCGGGGGGGGGGGGGTATAACTGGCTCTCCCTGTCCTGCCCCGGCGGTGCTACAGCAGCTGTTCACAGGAGCAGCAACCCCACTGTCACTCTGCAGCTTTAACCTGCTCCAGGGGTGACCTGCTTCACCCTCCTGTGGGAGCCTGGGACCCCGAACTTCCCAGAATCACCTGATTGATGCCGAGCTTAGCACAGACACCGGCCCAGCCTGGCAGGGTGCGGCCCTGAGCCCTGACAATCAGCTTCCCTCCGCCTCCTGCTGCACAGCGAGGGTCCCACGCGAGAGGCCTTGTGCCCAGTTTGTTCAGGAGCTTCCCAGGCTCCAGCTGTAAACTCTGCTGGTCAGTTCTACTCTTTGGCCACACGGGGGCGGCACTAACGGTCCCATCTAAACGCTGTTTGCGATCGGCCCTTCGGATCGCAGATTGTAACCCGCGGGCAGATCTCTGAGTGCAGCCAAATCCCTCCCCAAACTGAACATTGAAGCAGCAGCTCCCATTGGAAAGATCAGGATTTTTGCCTTTAAAAACAAGGAAAATGTCTCCAGCGAGAGACTGAAGAAGCTCAACTGATTTCATTGACTCCATGAATGTTCCTCTGTGTCCCCCTAGGAGTCATGCCCCACATTTTGGGAACCACTGAACCCTACTCGCTAAGCAGGGGCTAGTGATGCCAAAGCCCAGGGAAAGGGAGAACAAGTGTGGGGCCCCCAGCACTGGAGCCATGTGAAGGGGCTGCAGGAGAGGGGCAATGGCTGGTGGCCCAGGGAGTTAAGGGCAAAGGGGGCACAGGAGGGGGCAGGAGTTAGGGGTGAAGGAGGTGCAGGGGTTGGGAGTGCAGGAGCTAGCGGTAAAGGGGGAGTGGGGATCGTCTAGGGGCAATGGGGAAGTGCCAAAGTACAAGCTTTGCCCAGGGCACCATTTCCCCTAATGCTGGTCTGAGCAAACAATCGGAAATGACCCTTCAGTGAGACCAGAACCATAGTGTAGAAAAGCCCCTTTGTTAAGTGGTGGTGGCTGAGGGCTTAGGGAGATGGGTTAGAAAGCAACAGGCATTTGTCTGTCGAGGTTTGATTCTTGCCTGTTAGGCAAGGCTGGTGTGTGGTGTCTCCATGGCTGCACTTTCAGTGTCTGATCTGCCACAGGCAGCCAAGTCTAGACATATTCAGAGGCTCTATGCCAGGGTTTCTCAAACTTCCTTTCACTATAACCCCCTTCTGCCAAAAAAACTTACTACATGGCCCTGGAAAGAGGGACCAAGCCCCTCCACACTGAGCAGAGGCAGTGGAGACAAAGCCTGAGCCCTGCCCCAGTTAGGGGAGGGCAAAACCAGAGCTTGAGGGATTCAGCCCTGGGTGGTGGGGCTCAGACTTTTGGCTTCAGCCCCAGGCACCAACAAGTCTAATGCCAGCCCTGGTGACCCCATTAAAACAGGATTATGACCCACTTTGGGGTCCTGACCCACAGCTTGAGAACCACTGCTCTATGCTGATGGGAGAGAGCTTTCCTGTGGGTGCAGTTAATCCACTTCCCCAAGAGCTGGCAGCTATGTCAGTGGGAGAAGCTATATCGGTGGGTGTGCAAGCTGTGGTGTTCACCACATTTAAGAAGTTTAATCAAACCCCATTTTTAAAACCACCTGTGGTCTGGGAATGGCAAAGGATAACAAGACCCAGTGGCTGGAAGGTGAAAAGAGACAAATTCACATTACAAATAAGACACAAATATTCAACAGCGAGGATGATTCACTACAGGAACAAGCTACCAAGGAAAGTGATGGATTCACCATCTCCTGATGTCATTTAATGAAGACTAGATGCTTTTCTGGAATGTGTTTGCCCCAAAAGTAGCTCTTGTGTCATACAGGAGGCCTGTGATATGCAGGGGGTCAGATTAGATGCTCTAATGGTCTCTTCTGGCCATAAAGTCGACTAATTTCTGAAAAACTGAGTGTAGCATTGGGAGCAGCGTCTGTTGTTTTCCTGTCTAGCCGACTTGCTTCCTAGAACGAATGCTCCTTGAGTTGGGTGATCCACAGGGAGTAGCTCAAACCTCCAAAGTGCCTGGGCAGGGGCAGGACATTAGCACAGTGAGGGAGGGGTGTGGCAGTGACATCACAAAGGCTTTTTGCAGGACCTCAGACTATTGGTCAAGGGTGGTGGGGAGGTGGTGACCTCACAGAGAGATGCTGACATCAGCCAGGCAGGAGAGGGATGAGGGGCCAGGGAAACCTCAGAGACCCCTGTGGCTTTGCTTCAGCAAGTCTCCTTCTCGAGGTCTCTCTTTGAGGACTGAGAGAGTATTCGGGTTCACGTACGTGAGCGCCAGGAGGAACCTCTTTCGAGTTTTCTTGTTCCCTTTTCCTGATTTTACTAGAAAACAGCCGTCCCTGTTTAGAAGGTAAGAGCCTCCTCGAGGTTTGAAACCTGTTCAGTCTGATCCATCTGGTGACAGTTGAATTCTAGGCATGGAAAACACGAGCTTAAGGAGGCAGAACTTTATTCCGCACCTGGGATTTTGTCCCATAGAATCAGTGGGGACATTAGGGTTTGTCCTTTTGCTTTCACCTTTTCCTCCATCCCTCCCTCCTTTCTCTTTGTCTCTTGCTTCTTTTGTCCTCTCTCCTGTTCCCCTCCCAACACCAGGAGCAAGGTGTGTGTGTGTTTTGCGGGGGAGTGCTCTGCAGCTCCCACTGTGGGAGGTCCACCCAAAAATGTGGGGCTGAAATAGTGCTCGGTTAGTGTTCCCCACCGGTGACCTGGGCCATCCTTTTGGCTCTCTGGTGAGAACCCTCAGCCTCCCGTCCTGTCTCTACCCTGATTGGCTGAGCAGGGGGTTATTGACAGGGAGGAGATTCAGGTCCTTGTTGTTCTCTTTTAAGACCAAGGAAATAAGTCATAACCTGTTATATGTTGACAAATTTTGCTGCTTTGCTGCATTAATTGTCTCTGAGCAGTTCATGATTCTCTCTAACATTGCAGTTCTCCTCAAATACTTGCTGAATAATTCCTGTGCACTGTTGTTGGTCTGGAGCTCATCTGAGAGCACTTTATTCAGGTCATTCAATGTCTGAAATTCAAGATCTGATGGTTAGTTTGAAAATCAGGGCTCTTGGGTCCTATTCCCAACTCTGCCACTGGCTGGCTGTGTGACCTAAGACAAGTCAATTCTCCTTTCTCAGCCTTAGCTTCTCCCTCTTTCCAGTAGGGATAATGATGATCCACTCCTACCTAGCTCAAGGTGGGTGGAGGATGGGGATCCATTGGAGAGCGTCACTAGAAGTATCAGAGGGGTAGCCGTGTTAGTCTGGATTTGTAAAAGCAGCAAAGAGTCCTGTGGCACCTGGCTAAGCAAACAGAACAAACCACAAATCCCCCCTGTGCTTTGGGAGCCAGGTTTGCGGTGGGAATTCTGTAGTTCAGATGACTTCACGCCTGGCCATTGTGATTCTTTTCCAGTTTCTCTGGCATTGGGGCAATTTTGTGCTGCAGCTGTGATGGCCGAGTGGTTAAGGCGTTGGAGTCGAAATCCAATAGGGTTCCCCTGCGCAGGTTCAAATCCTGCTCACAGCGAGGCCTTTGTTTTAGCCAGTCCCTCACCCAGGCAACACCTCTGTACAACCCCCTGAGACACTCTCAATTCTCTCCCCATCCCAAGCAAATCCTGTTCTGATCCTTTCATAGAGATCCCTGGGACACCCCCTCACACTGTGTCCCTGAGGGGTCAGGCAAACTCTCAGCGCCTGAAGCCTCTGCCGCTCACCTGGTGCCCATAGATCAGCCATAGCCCTGGTTCTGCTCCTCTCTCTAGAGTGCGAAAGGAGCCAAGTCAGCGACTCCATGGGAGCTACGGGGCTGCAGAACCAACAGAGGAAAAATAGGTGCTCAGCACCCACTGGCAGCCAGCTTTCCCCCCCCCCCGCCACTACAGGCCTTGCTGACAAGCTCCTCCTCTTCCCCTTCAGCGCCTCCCACCTGCCAGTGATCAGCTGTTCAGTGGGGTGCAGGAGGCACTGGGCGGGGAGAGGGAGGAGCAGGGAGAGGAATGGGGCAGGAAGGTGCAGGGTGAGAAGAGATGGGACAGGGGAGGGAGATTGGAGGAAGGGGTGGGGTGGAGTGGGGGTAGGGCCTGGGGTGGAAAGGGGGGCCTTTGTCACAGAGCCCTCTAGGGCCGGCCCTGAAGGGAAGCACTGACTCTCACAGTGACAATAGAAGTGACCAGCCTTGCGGGGGAGACTGAGGGAGATCCGCACTCACCAGGTCTCTTCTCTCCCCCACGGTGAGCCAGACACTGCTCTCTCCTGGCTCTCACTCTAGCAGCTGGGTGCCAAGGAGCCATTTCCCCACAGGAAGTGCATTAAGTGCCCCTGTGGTGCTGGGGGGCTGGCGCTGCTGCTGCCTGTGGGGCTGGCAGGGGGGCCGATGTCTGCACAGACTCTCAGCTGCCAGGCCGGAGGGGGCACTTGGGACCTTACCAGACTGGCTCAGTGAAGACGGGGGGTTGACAGAGCAATACAGACGCTCTCCAGAGCAGGGAGCAGCATCCGCCCATGCAGCCAGGCAATGAGCATTTCCCACAGCCTGGAGCCCAGGGGGAGGCGGCAGCTGCTGTTCCAGCTCCTCGGGGACAGGCCCTGTCAGCCAACAGCCACTTCTTACTCCCCACAGCTAAGGGCGTCGGGTTCCTCCGGTGGGGGTGTGGAGCAGCCGTTCGTTTTCCTGTCCTTTTTGTGTGCAACTGCTGACAAAAACATCTCAGACAGAGAAGCAACAGGCCAAAACACTACACTGTATCTGCCAAAGTAGCTCAGTTGGGAGAGCGTTAGACTGAAGATTTAAAGGTCCCTGGTTTAACCCCGGGCTTTGGCAGGTCCTGTCATCCTTTTTGTACAGGGGTGGCTTGTTTTCTGGGAGCACCGCAGTGCCTGCACCCAAGGTGAGTCCCTGAGCTTGGGCTCTGCAGTAGGAAAACATAGAATGGGCTTCTGCCCTTAGTTGGCCCACCTGACCTTTAACAAGGAGAGATGGGAGCTGTCTTTCCCAACATGGCAGGAAGAGAGTAAGGCAGAGCAATCCTCAGAAATGGTGCCAGAGGGCTGCTGGGCAGTGACAGGCAGGGATTGGGGATGGAAGCTCCTCTGTGCAGCTGAGCAATGGCAGTACCAGGGAAGGGGCATCTGTAAAAGTGACCCAGCAACACCTCTCCTCCTCTGGGCACCTAGAGCAGAGGCAGCTGGTGCTGACAGCTCCAAGGGAAGGCTTAAAAGCCACAGAGCAACTGAGGTCAGGGCCAGAGAAGGGCAGGACAATGCCTATGTGTGGCCTTCAGACAGGCACAAAAACACCCAGCCAGGCTGCTCCCTGCCATGCCAAACACCCACTGAAGGTCACCAGCATGCGGGGCGGCTGCTGATGCTCTGTGACCAAGGTAACAAGATGGTAGCAAAGCAGGGCCAGCCCCCATGGTGGGGCCTCTGACTGGTCCCACTCTCCATGCTCACTTTTGCAATGGGGCAGGAGATTTTACCCCAAGAGGGTTTTCCCCAGCTGGCGAGCAGCAGAGAATCACCCAGGCTCCGAAGACGCTGTGTAGCAAGTACCCTCCAGCACAGGGACAGGTGCACACTTGGAAGAGGGAAACTGCTCCACACTCTAGCCCGGGCAGCCACCCATTTTCTTTGGCAAGTCAGGAAGGGCAAAGGCGAGACTGGAAGCACCTGGGGCTCATGCCCCAGCCCTTGTGACACCCACCCCCCAACCCCTTCCCGGGGCTCTAGCTGAAGCCAAAGCATTGGCCTGAGCAGCCAAGAAGAGGTTCCAGCCCTGAAGGGAGCAGGACGTTCAGCCCAAAGGTAAAATTGCAGAAACACAACCACAAAGGGACCTGAACCCTCAGTCCTCTGATCCATACTCAGACACCTTATCCATTAGGCCACATGGTAACATGAGAAAAACCCCTCCAAGCACTTTTTTGGAAAAGGCGACATTGTGTTTCTCAGGTCATCTGCTGAGGGGGGCCGAGACTCTCTGGGCACAAGAAGTCGAGTTCCCAGCAACACGTGAGACTTAATTCTCTGGAGCCAGGTGCAGGGCTTTGGCAGGGAGGCTCAGGCATGGAGGATTGGGGTGCAGCGGATGGACCGGCTGTCTAGGTGTGGAGATTTAGTCACACTGAGGCACAGGAGGGAGGAGGAGGGGGAATCCTGCTGACAGGCAGTGGCTGTGCAGAAAAAGAGGAGGGGTTCCGGGGACTTTTTTTGCCTCTCTTTTGCCTGCCTGCTTGCTCTTGTGCTGAACGGTGAAGCTGTTCTCAACAAATGCAGGTAGTTCAGTGGGTAGAACATCAGGCTCTTAATCTGAGGGTCCAGGGTTTAAGCCCCTGTCTAGATACTTGGCTTTTAAGTTGCCTTGTGTGCCAGAAGCCAAATGATTCCTGGTGCTGTCCACCAGCCACATGCGGATTCCCAGAAGCTGTGGCCATTTCCTGGAAAGGTTCCTTTCCTCAGGAATCAGGAGAGAGGCCACATCCACAGGAGCAGGCCTAGAACACGCAGTCTCTGGCTGCCAGGAAGCGCTGTGGGGCCAGGTGCTGAGAAAGCCCAGAGGGGGAGCAGCAGAGATGAGGGGAAGAGAGACAGAGAAGCAATGAGGACAGTGTACAGGGGGTTCAGGTCCGGCTATTGTGGGGAACTTCCCTGGTTTATACACGACCCGGGTGCAATTGGCAGGCGGAAGGATCTGAGTCCCCACCCCCTTACCCAGAGGCTGCCTGACCCCAAGGACGCTCTTTCTACTCTCCTGTGTGGCAGAGACCTCGTAACCCCAACAAGCTGGGCCCAGGAATCCTGGGGGGGGTTGATGACCCCCAATCTTGTCATGAGCACTTGAACAGGGGCTACAGTGTCCCCACTCTGGGCACTTCCCTGACCCACTCCTCATTGCATGTGCTTCAAGCAAACACCATTTATTACCCAGCAATCAATGTAAAACACAAGGAAAGATGGGAAAGGAAAACACATCACCCTGTTCTGTGGTGCAGGGAGATCACAACCAGCGTCTCTGGAGGGTCAGGGCAGGTCACAGTCTCTCCCTCACATGTCCCAGGCCTCCTCCCCAGGCCCTGGCTGTGCTGCAGGGACACCACGGGCTGGACACTTGCTCTGGCAGTGGCCACATGCTCTAGGTGACAGGCCCCTTGTTCCCAGTGTCAGCCCCCATGTAGGGGATATGATCCCCCCACCCCCAAAAGTCTGGCCTGCAAGATCTCTTGATGGGTGGCATCTCCTTGCACTGGGCCTTCTGCCCAGGGTCCCCCTCGCTCTCCCACGCTGCTCACTGCACCCACCTCCAGCCCCAGTGCTGCTGCGGCTCTGCCTCCAGCTCCCTGGGCTGCTCCTCTGGCTCCGCTTGCTGCAGCTCTTCTCCCAGCACAGATCTGCTCCCTGGGCAGCTTCTACGGCTCGTGCTGCTGCGGCTCGGCTCCCAGCACAGATCTGCTCTGGTTCTCCCCGGCTGGTGCAGCTCTGCTCCCCGGCTCTTCTCGGGCTCCTGCTCTCTCCTTAGCTCTGCCCCACTCTGGCCCGGGCAGTTCCAGCTCCCACGCAGGATGGGACCCCCTGGCCTGGTGACTCCCTCATTACAGTGCCTGGCCTGTCAGTGCAGCTACCTTGGCGATTTGGCCTCTCCCCATTGCCCCTGGGGACTGTCAGTCTCAGGGGACTGATTTCCCATTGGCTCTTCCCCCTTCTACTGGGACTGGAAACTAGCCAACCAAAAACCCCACTAAGTTTTAGTAAGGGGCCAACAGTCCCTTACATGAGCCAGCCCCGTGAGGGTCACCGATGTGCAGAGAAGGCAGCATGAGCTGGTCCCATAGTGTAATGGGCAGCACTCAGGACTCTGAATCCTGCAAATTGAGTTCAAATCTCAGTGGGACCTTGTGGTGAAGCTGTGAAGCTCACAGTGCTCAACTTCCCTGTCTCCAGCTGTGCAAGAGCAAATCTTTCTCCTCCTGCTGGGTGACTTGCCCCCTAGAGCCAGGTCTTGGGTTGTGATGGCCAAAATTGGTTGGGGCTCTAGAACTTGTGACCCTGATGCTTGTGGTTTGACCAGGTGGTTGGGATTCTCGCTGCTTCACATGGGGCCCACAAGTTTGGCCATTTTGCTTGCAGCCACGTTACCTCTTGTCCACATGGCACTTGAAGGAAGGAGTGCCAGGGCCAGGCTTCATAGTCAGGGCTAGGCAGGAGGGAGGCAGAGTCCCAGGCTGGAGCCCAACACCTCTCCTCCTCTGGGCACCTACAGCAGAGGCGGCTGGTGCTGACAGCTCCAAGGGAAGGCTTAAAAGCTACAGAGCAACCGAGGTCAGGGCCAGAGGAGGGCAGGACCATGCCTATGCATGGACAGCAGATGGCCACAAAGACACCCGGCCAGCCTGCTCCCTGGTATGACAAACCCCCACTGAAGACATGCTTAATCCACTTGCTGATCAGGAGGAAAACCTGTCAAAATCTATGTGCAAGGAGAACTCACTTGGCTTGGAAGGAGTGAGGAAAAAGAGTGAGTGAAAAAAATAACCAGTGAGAGAGACAGAATGAAAAGAACGTGAAAGGCAGAGAAAGAAATAAAGGGAAAGAAAAAAACATTAGAAAAAGAAGGAAAGAAAGGAAGAGCGTGAAAGGTAGAGGGGAAAAAAGAAAGCAAGAACATACAAGCTAGAGAAGGAAAGGAATGAAAAAGAACGAATGAACCACAAGCGCTAGTTGAAGATGGAATGGGAGAGTCAGAGAAAGGACAGACTGACCCGTTAAGTAAGGTTGCACCCAATTCTCCATGTTGGGGGCACAGGCCTCCCATTTCTGTCCTGGCCGTGCTTGGAGGGGCCATCCACAGGTGTCTATTGGAACCCCCATGCTCCGAGGAGGGGACAAGCCCCCCTCATACCCTCCCCTCGGGACACGGGCTCTCCCCAATCATGACTCCCTTCCTGCACGCTCCGGGGAAGGAGCTGGGGGGAAAGGTGGGGGGAAGGCGTGCGCTGAGCAGCACCGTGGGTGTCTCTCTCTGGGGTGAAAGAAGAGGATATTTTTAGTACCAGAAGGAAAGAGCAGGGGGTGGGGGCATTTGTGAAGCCGGGGCGCACACCAGAGAGAGGAACTGAACGCAGCCCAGTGTGAGCCCAGTGCCAGTTGGAGCCGAGACGCCCACACCTGTAGGACCATCTCCAGAACCTACCTTGATGGTGCCGTCCATCACCGCTCCCACATGGAGCTTCCCACCTAGACATCCCTGGACGAGGTGAGGTGATGCATTGGCAAAGGGGGTGGTTTGAGCAGGGTTGTGTGTGTGTGTGTGTGTGTGTGTGTTGAATTTTGGGAAGTGAAGTCACAAACTGCTGGGGCTGGTTTCCTATTGGTGTGACCGATTTTTGCAAAGCTTCCCCCCCCCCCATCTTCTTTTGGCACTAGGGCTTTCTGTATTCAGTGTTGCAGTGACCCAAGGTGTTTGCACAGAATGGGGATGGTGTGTGTGTGTGTGGATGGATGGATTTCTGCATGTGTTTGTGTATGTGTGGTTTTCTGTAAGGGTTTTGTGTGGGGGGGTGTTATTACAGCTGTGGGTGTTGTGTTTGTGGCTGTGCAAGTGTGTGTGTTCATGTGGCTGGATTTGTGCATGTGTTTGCATCTGTTAGCAGTTGTGTTGATGTTGGCTGGATTTGTGCATGTGTTTGCGTATATTAGCAAGTGTGTGTGTGTGTGGCTGGATTCATGCATGTGTTTGTGTATGTTTGCAATTGTGTGTGTGTGCATGCTCTGCTGCCCTCTTTCAGCGCAACAACCATTTCTCCGTATGTCACAGCCCCCATACCGTTGACCCCGGTGGTGATTTCCCCATGTTACAAGGGCTGGCTGGCCTGACCCTTCTCCCCTCTGCGGAGTGTGGTGGGGCTGCAGCTCACCCCCTGTGGGGCAGAAGGGCCCAGGTGTGGGGCACTGGGCTCCGATGCACCTGGAGAGCAGCTCAGGTGAGGTGGGGCAGGGCGTGTGGTGTCTGTTCTGCGTTGCCTGGTGCTGGGCCATTGCACAATCCCCAGCCACACCGCATAGCGCGCCCCGAGAGGGGGCAGGGGGCCAAGCAGATGATCCAGCACGAGGAGGGAGAGGATGTGTGGTTGGGGAGAGGAAAAGCCTTGGGCTGCACTGGGGGAATGCAGAGCAGGGGTGACACCCCAGAAACCTGCAGCAAAGAGATGGACAGGTGGGGTGGGTGGATAGAAGAGGCTGCGACCCTAAAATCTAAAAGGGGAGTGTGGGGTCTAGTGGTCAGAATCGGGGAGGGGGGTTGGTGGTCAGAATTCCTGGGTTCTATCTCCAGCCCTGGGAGGGGAGTGGGGTCCAGTGGTTAGAGTGTGTGTCGGGGGGGAGCCAGGACTCCTGGGTTCTCTCCCTGGCTCTGACTCTCTCTTGTGCAATCCCTCGGCAGTTACCCAACTCGCCAGCGTGTGGGAGCGAGGGGCTGGGGCCAGGTTGTGACACAGCCCAGAGTCCCGTACTGCCACTTTGTTACCCAGCCCGGGACAGGGTGGGGGATGGCCTGGGAGACCCGCTAAGAAAGGCGCTTCTGGTGGGTTTGTATGTGGGTCACGCTGCCCCCTGCTGGATAGACCCCTCTAGGTCAGAACCAGTCTCAGCCCGGGTCAGACCCTGGGAGCCCAGCCCCCTCTGTCACCACGGCTATGTCTATTGGTCTCCTGGAAAGGTCCGTTCTCATTGGTAGCTGTCCAGTGGCAGTGAGTTCCACAGGCCTCGGCACATGCTGTGTGGGGCAGGAGGTCCTTGTGTTGGGAGCAGTGGGAGTGAACTGTGGGCGGTCGTGTCTCTGAGCACAATTGTGAATATTCTGGTGTGTGTGTGTGTGATTGTGGCTGGGGGTGTGATTGTTTCTCTCTTTGGGGGTTGGGCTAGCATGCCCCTCTGGGTGTGTTGTGTGTGGGTGTTCTTGGGACTGAGATTCCCTTTGTGCGTCAATGTGTGTGTGTGTGTGTGTGTCACTTGCTGCAGGATACAAAATCCTGCAAAGCCAACACACACACACACAGAGCGGGGCTCAGCCCCACCAGCAGGGGGCAGCAGGGACACACACGTCTCTCCTGGGCCAGCTTGGACAATTTCCCATCACGACCCAGCACAGTGCTGGTGCCCACACACGGGGGTGGGCAGTGACTGGGCGGAGTGGGGGGCAGATGTGCTGGATTCAGAAGGAAGCACTTTGGGAACATCAGTCAAGGCCCTTAGCAGAGCTGGGACACAGACCCAGTGACCCCTGCACCACCCTGGGAGGGGAGTGGGGCTGAGTGGTCAGAGCAGGGAGGCAGCTGGGCACCAGGACCCCTGGGTTCTATCCCTGGCCCTGGGAGTGGAGGGGGTCTAGAGCAGGAGAACTGGGAGCCAGGACTCCTGGGTTCTATAGGGGAGAGTGTTTTTTCCTGGGCTCCCCTCCCTAGAGATCCCAGCCCAGCCCCCTAGTGAAGAGTGAGTGGGAGCCGGGGAAGTTGCTCGCCCACTTCAGAATAATGATTCCAACCCCTCCCCCCCGGGCTGTGACATCTTAGAACGCCCCACCCCAAGGTTGAAAGTAGAAGCCCCGCCCCACCAGAGAAAGGGGGGTTTAGTTGCACCCACAACAAGCCCACTCATGGTTGCCAAAAAAACCCCACACTCCCTGCTAGGACAGTATCTCCTGCTCCCATTGATTTCATTATCACCATGAGCTGCTCCCCGCCAGGCACCACACCCCATTCACACGCCTTTGGTCACTACGTAGCTCAGTGGCAATCACTGCCCCGAAGTGACTCCGGTGCAGGCACCCACCGCACGAACTCCCCACACCGGATTCTGTCCACACGCAGAGAATTCTCTCCGCCGGGCTCCTTCGGTTCCTCTCGCTGCTCTCCGTCCTGCCGCCAGACACTGCTCATCTGCATAGCCCCGCCCATGGACACGTGACACCTTCTGTCGTTTTGGTCTCCAGTGAATGAGTCGCCTGCAGAGAGTGAACACGTCACCGCACGTCACAGCCACCGCGCGGGGATTGTCTGTGAGCCCCGCATTGGGGGCGGGGTTTCAGGGAGAGACCCAGCCCCATAGACAGCCTGGGGCAGGGAGATATTGGGGGAAGGGATGAGGGGATGGGGGAGAAGGGGGGAGGGAGAGACCCAGCCCCATAGACCTGCATGGGCTGGGATCTTGGGGTCAGGAGGGGAGAAGGGGGATTAGCAGAGACCCAGCCTGGGGTGCAGGAGAAATGGGGTGGGGTGGAGGGAGACATGTGGGGTGGGGGTGGGGTGTGTGAAATGTTGGTCCAGCGAATCTGAGTCACTCCCAGGACATGCTGTGCAGGGGGGAGCACAGGGGCAGGGAGAGAGCCCCAGCCCCACAGAGCCCCAGAGGGATATTGGGGGCAGCGGAGGGGATGGAGGGGGGAGACACCCAGCCCCATAGAGGCAGCGGGATATGGGGGGGCAGGAGAGGGGATGGCAGAGAAGACACCCATCTCCATAGACCCCCCAGAGGCAGGAAATGAGGGGAGAAGCGGGGAGGGAAGGATCCAGCCCCATAGACCTGTAGGGGCAGGGAGATATTGGCGGCAGGAGGGGAGAAGGGGGGTTGGCAGAGACCCAGCCCAGGGTGCAGTGGAAATGGGGTGGTTTGGAGGGAACTGGGGAGGAGAAGGGACACAGGGCAGGACACATGTTGGGACAGGGAAACTGACTCACTCCGAATATATGCAGGGCGGGGGCAGATCATGCTGGTCCCAAGGTAATTTCGGGGGGTTCTGCTGCCCCACTCAGCCGTGGGGCTCCCCTCTGGGCTGACGAGCCCTGGGGTGGGGCGGGTTCAGGGGCTGGGTGTGTGTGTCAGGCTGGGGGAGCTGCCTGGGCAGAGGGGCTGGAACTGGGGGGGCTGCAGGCACCAGCACACCCAGCGCCTGGTTGGAGTGTCGGCAAGCTGCAGGGGGCGCTCTGCTGGTCGCCGCGAGGGCAGCAGGAACCCAAACCCCTCCCCCACTCCCCTCCCAGAGCTGGGGGGAGAACCCAGGAGTCCTGGCTCCCAGCCCCGCCCCCGAGTGGGGAAAGACGAGGCCAAGGGAGAAGCAGGCGGGGCCGGGGCTCTCTGGGGGGCGGGGCGGGGATGAGGAGTTGCATGGGGGGGGGGAGGTGTCAGGTTGACCCAGGTACCCGCCGTCACCTGGGCTGGAGAGGACGGAGGCGCCCCGGGGCAGGCTGGGAGTTGTAGTTCCTGGCTCGTCTCAGAGCGGAATTGACGGACAATTTGCTCAGACAACGCCCCCTCCCGGTGCACACTGGGAAGCGTAGTTCTCTCTCTCTCTCTCTCTCTCTCTCTCTCACACACGGCCTCTATTGGAGGAGGGGCCGTAACTCGTCACTTCGCCGCGTCCCTCCCCGCTCCCTGATTGGCGGAGAGAGCGCGGGACCAGGACTCGGTGTGTGGGGGGAGGCCCCGGTTCCCTCGCCCAGAGGCTTCGCTGCCCCCGCCCCCTCCGGGCGCGCGCTGCGGCCGTTGGGATTCGAATCCCGCGTGGGATCTGGGCGGGGGGGGCACAGGGCAGAGGCAGCGCGGAGTGAAAGGGCTTCACCCCCCCCCCCAGCTGGGCCTGGGGGCAGCAGCGGGTGGGGGCTGAGCTGCCTGGGAGCAGCCCCACAAGCGGCAGCCTGGGGCCGCGGGGCCCTTCAGCCCCCCCAACCTGCCCCTGCAGTGTCCCCTCCCCCGCTGTGACCCTCTCGCCAGCCCCATCCCCATCTGTGCGGATCCCTCAGCCCCCAGCATCCCCTCCCCCACCCTGTCCGCTCTGCCCGGCCTTTCCCTTCGCACCCCCCGTCCTCATCGCCCCACCCCCGACCTCCTCCTCCCCCTCATCGCCCCGCCCCTAATTGATTCCAGCCCATTTCCCCATGGCTGGGCCCCAATTTCCCATCCCCCCCACTCCCCCAGTCCATCCCCAGGGTGTGAGGTTCCTCATCTCCAATCTCTGCTACCCCCCAACCTGCCGGGTTCCCCTTTTCAGCCACTGTGGGGTCCTCCAACCCGCCCCCACCCATCCACTCTGGGCTCTCTAAATCCCACATTCCCACAATGCACCTTGGTATCCCCACCTTCCTCTATCCCTAATCCCCCTAGTCCCTTCCCGTGGGTCCCCCTGGACACCCCAACCCACAGTCCGGCCCCCACATACATCCCAGTCACTCATTCACACGCTGAGCTAGTTCTTCAGGGGCCCCCACAGCTCCCCAAACTCCTCCATCCATGAGCCCCGTGGACCTGTGGCCGGGAAGTGGGGGAAGCTCCCACTCTGGCTGGGCTGGGTGTGGGTGTTCATCTTTTCCTGGCTTGTGGGTGCTGAGCTCACAAAGGCTTTTTGCTCCCTCGGGGTGGGGTGGGGTTTTGGCCAAAGATGACGAGGTTTGGTAGCCCGGTGAATGCTGCGTGGTGTCTGGAATGGGGTGTGTGTGTTCCCATCATGCCCCTTCCCCTCTGCCTGCAGAGCTGAGGACAGACAGGTCTGAGGAGCAAAGCAGGAGCTCTGGGAAGGAGAAGAGCAATAGGAAGATGGAGTCTAAGACGAGGCCAGGTGACTTCTGTGGAGGGAGACATGCTGGACAGCGCCAAGGATTGGGGAGACAACCAGGTGTGAGCCCCGGGCTCAGATTTCTGATTGTAGCTGTAATGGCAGAATGGGAGGAGGGTTGAAGCCGGAGCCCTGGGGTGCGGGAGTAGCGAGAAGAGGAGCCTCGCCACCATTGCTTTTTCTTTTCCTCTTGTGTTGTGTTTCATACCAAGGAGTCACGGGGACGGAGTCCAGCCCCGAGGTGAGATGGAAAGTGAGCGAGAGCAGTGACAGGGTGAATCCTGTTGATGCCAGGCAAGACCTGCCCAGCTGGGATGAGAGTAGCTGTCTCTGTCGGTGAGAGAAGTATCTGGTTTGGGGAGGGCTCTGGTCACAGCCCCCCTGGCTCCAGGCAGGGACGTCCCGTTACCTGGGTGTGGGTTTCTGGACTAGCTGTGGCTTCAAGGGAGATGATGCTGCCATTTGCGGGGGCTGATCATCTCTCTGGCCAGGAGTGGTGTGTGCTCCCTAGCAGAAAGTTGGATCCATGAGGGTGACTCCCTGTTCTGAGTTTCTTTCTTCCTCCGAGGTTTCTCTCTCTGTGTTGGTCAACTTACACTCAAACTCTCTCTCTCTCCTTTCATGAACACCTGTCATGTTCAGTTGCCTTCATCCTCTTCCTCTGCTCCTCCTCCCTCAGTCTCCTATGGGCTCAGCTGGGTCCATCTGCCCACGGGCAAGGTCTCTGCCATACTGGGAAGGATGTGTCCTGCCTGCCAGGATAAGGGGGTTGCTCCTCCCACCCCCTATCTTCAGGGAGACCTCATTGCTGTCACTGGGTCACAGCGTGAGTGGCCAGTCATGGCTTTGGGGCTGTGGGGGCTGAGACAGAGGGGTGGGCTCGCAGTCATGGCTTTGGGCACAGGAGAAGTGGAGCTGGGATTAGAGATGCCCAAAACCCCCCTTATCACCCGCTAGCTCCATTACTGCATCACCCAAAAGCCTCGCTCAGGGTCCACTATGCCTCCTTGTGCTGGGCACTGCAGGGCCAATCAGAGGGACAGCAGGATGCATGAGGAAATAGATGAGTGTGTGAGGCAGATGGGTGAAGGGGGGTGTGTGGCATACATTGGGGATGGATGGGAGGTTGAGGGTTGGACGGACAGCAGGACAGATGGAGAGCTGCAGGGACGGATGGTGACATCACAGGCTGGACTTGTGATGGGTTCAGCTCATGGCTGCTGGCCCTGTCATCTCCTGCCCGCATCTGCCCGTCTGACTCTGCCCCGTCTCTCGCAGGCAGCACTCAGCAGAGTCTGGCCCTGTCATTACACTGGTGCCTACATGCAGTGCACACCTGTGTGTTATGTGCTCCTGGAGAGCTCAGGCAGGGACAAGCGTGCGGCTCACGGCTGCTGAACCAGCTACTCCAAAGCCTGCCACAGATCTCCCTCTCCTTGGGCAGCAAGACCCTGGCCGGGGGGTTCCCTGTCCCTCCTCGCTGCCTGCTCAGCACAGAGACCGAGGTCACCTGCCTCTGCCCAGCCTCTAGCTGGAGCTGCTCCCGCCCCGAATTGCTGGTATCCAGCCTGGCCGGAGTTGGTGCGATGTCCTAGCGGAGTCCGTTCTTTCTCCCCTGTAGATGACGATTTTCCCCACTGCAGTTAGTTGCTCTTTCTCTGCTTCCCCATAGCCCCTCCCCAGTGATAGTGACCCCTGCTGGCCAGGCACGGGAGTGTCCTGTAGGTGCCTTCTTGTAGGAGCAGTGACTCCTGGTGGCGAGGGGCAGCAATGCCTGGCATGTATCCCCCTAGCATTGCTGCAGCGACCCCCTGGTGGCCACTGAAGGCAGTTGCCTATGTGACCCCACCACTGCCATTGCGCCTGTGAGCGCTGGTGGGTAGGTGAGGCAGGGCCCTGTATGTACATCAGCCATTGGGGCAGTGCCCTCTGCGTATCCCACTCTCATCTCGGTGACTCGTGTTGCCCAGGTGGGGCAGTCCCCTGTGTGTATTTAATCCCCCCAACCCCTGCATTGGGCCAGTGAGCACTGGTAGCCAGAGGAGTCAGTGCCTGAGGTGTGTTCTTCACCTCCCCCAAGGTGGCAGGGTGCCTGGGTGGCCATGTCAGGCAGTGCCCTGGGTATCTTCCAACCCCTCTGTGGCAGTGAGCCCTGCTCCTGGTGTGTGTCACTCCCCCACTAGGGATGTGCACTGGTGGCCAAGTAGGGCAGTGCCCTGTGTGTAGCCCCCTCCCTCCCCCCCCCCAGGGTGACCAGACAGAAAGTGTGAAGAATCGGGACGGGGTGGAGGGTAATAGGCACCTACATAAGAAAAAGCCCCGAATATTGGGACTGTCCCTATAAAATCGGGACATCTGGTCACCCTATCCCCTCTACCCCTGAGCCAGGTATGGCAGGCACTGATCCCTGGCATCTCCGTGGGGCAATACCCTCTGTATATCCCCCAATTGGGGCAGTGACCCCTGCTGGTCAGGTGGGGGCAGTGCCCTGTGTGTGTGTCTCCCCTATTTAGGTAGTGACCCCTGGTGGCTAAGTGAGGCAGTGGCCTTTGATTTCCTCTTCTCTCCCCAGCCCCCTCTCTCTCTGGGGTAGGGCACCCAGCTGGGGCACTACCCAATGTGTATCTCTACTAATTGGAGCAGTGACCTCCCCATGGTGCCCTGGTGTGGCAGTGCCCTATTGGTATCTCCCCTCCCCTCTCCCCACACCATTGTGGTAGTGGCCACTTCAGGCAGTGGCCTGTTTATCATCCCCCCCACACCCCCACCACCATTGCAGCAGTGCCCCCTGGTGGCCATGTGCAGCAGTACCCTGCATGTATCCCCCCCAACCATTGCTGCAGTGACCCACAGTCTGTGACGTCTGGTGGCCACGGAGGGCAGTGGCCTGTATGTACCATCTCCTCTGGAGCAGTGACCACTGGTGTCTTGGTGCTAAGATGCAGCCACCTCTGGGTTACATGGTGGGGCTGTTTACAGGACAATGGGGACAGGCCCCCCCGTTCCAGGAAGTAGGGGAATGTCTGGTGCTCGGGGCAGAGCGTTCCACCTTCTATTGAACTGTGATGCTCTGAGCACCTTTCCCCTGCATGAAGAAAACCCTGTGTAGCTCCAAAGCTGGTCCAGTAACAGGTATCACCTCACCTGCCTTGTCTCCTGGTATTCTGGCCAGTGTCCAACTTCCCCTTCGCTGTTGGTCCTCAAACCTTCTCCTAGCAACCCCCCCCCCCAGTCCTTTAAGCTGCCAAACCTCCCCTGGAGCCCAACCCCGGGGGGGGGGCATCCCACCTGAAAACCCTACGGCACCATGGGAGTGGTAGTGTCCACTGCCTGCATCTCCCACCAGCCAGGACAGGCCCCACAGCAACATGGGAGTGGTCGTGTCTCCTGCTTCCATTTCCTGACAGCTGCTGCCAGGCCTGGCCCAGACTTCCCATTTCTGGTGCGAGTCCGGCAGCAGATGCTGCCGTGAGGCGGTGCTGGGAAGGGTGGTGCTGGTGTCAGGGGAAAGCAGGAGGAGTAGGTGGGGTCTGTGCTCCTGCGGGGAGGTGCTGCCCTTGCTGTGAAAAGGCCCCGCCCTTAGGGGAGATGTCATCTCCCTGCCCTGCCACGCTCTGCACCAGCCCCTGCTTGTCACGGGAGCAGGGCTGGCTCCAGGCACCAGGGTAGCAAGGAGGTGCTTGGAGCGGCCAGTTCAAAGGGGCGGCCCGTCCGGTATCGGAGCAGCACGGCTGGGTCTTGGGCGGAAATTCGGCGGCAGGTCCCTCATTCCCTGTCTTAGTCTTTGAGCTGCCGCCGAATTGCTGCCGAAGAGGAAGTGGGGGAGGACTCGCCGCCGAACTGCCGCAGAAGCAGCAGTGTGGTTGAGCTGCCGCCGAAGAGCCACAGCTTGTCCTTTTCCCCCCTCCTGCTTGGGGCGGCAGAGTAGCTGGAGCTGGCCCTGCACAGGAGGAGCAGGCTCCAGTCTGCGGAGCTGCAGCAGGGAACCCCGCAGCAGGGAACCCCACAGCCCAACGCCCGTCAGGCCCCCCCGTTCTCCATGCCCCTAATCCCTGCTGCCCCCCCCCCACCCATCAGTTATAGAACAGGAGGCAACTTAACTTCTGCTCCCTGTTCCCGGTGGGGCTCTAACAGAGCGCGAACCGGAGCCACTTCACTTCCATTCGCTGTTCCCTTTATAGACGCAGGGTCAGAGCTCTCACAGGCTGGGCAGCAAGGGGCTGGTGCCGTTTGTCTCACCCCAGTGGATATTGCAGCCCTTAGGAGAGAGGTTTGTTCGTTAAACATGGGGTCAATCTCCTGTGGGGCTGGGCCATGCCCCTAACCCTGTGCCCCCCTCTGCACGCCTAACCCTGTGCTCCCCCCTGCACTCCCTCCAGCACCCCTAACCCCTACATCCCCAACCTCTGGTGCCCCTAACCCTGCACCCCCTCCTGCACCCTTATGTCCCTCACCCCTAACCCTGTGCTCCCCCCGAACCCTAAACCTGTGAGCTCTGGCACCCCTGCATCCCCCTCCTGTCCCCCTAACCCCTGCACCCCCCCTCTGGCACCCAACCCCTGAACCCCCTATGTTGCCCCCAAGCTCTGCACCCCTAACCCTGTGCCCCCTCTGGTTCCCCTAACCCCTGCACCTCTAACCTCTGCACCCCTAACCCCTGCCTCCTCCCGTACCCATAATCCCTGCACTGTGCCCCCTTTTCCCCTAACCCCTGCACCCCCTCCTGTGCCCATTTGGGGAAACTGACCTGGATGCACGGAGTAGCTGGCATTGCTGCTCACTCCCCCCCCCCCGCCACCCCTGAACACTGCTCCTCCGCACATCGCTAGGGGGCTGTGAGAGGGGGAGCAAGGAGCGACATCAGGGCTCCCTGCCTCCAGGTCACCTTCCCCCCCTGGGCTGCGTAAGGGGAGGACAGAGAGCAGCAGCCCAGGGGGGGAAGGTGACCTGGAGGCAGGGAGCCCTGATGTCGCTCCTTGCTCTCCCCTCACGGCCCCCTAGGGGGGCACGGAGGAACATTGGGGGGAGCAGTAGCCGCTCATCACCGCCATCTCCCCCTTCTCTTCCCCTCCCCCCCCCCCCCATGCTCCTATGCCGGGAGGGAGCAGGGAGAAATCTGGGCACCACCCCAAGCAGCACTCCCCTGCCAGCCGGGAGCAGTTTCTGACTTTACACCAGCAGCACACGCCTCTCTGCCACCGTACAGCACCGCCCTTGACCACGGTGCCCCTGGGCCATTCCCTGGTGGCACCCACCCCTAAGGCTGGCCCTGGCTATGGGCTTCAGAGGGAGTGACCAGACCAGGCGGCCATGGAGAGCTCCAGCCCCTGTTCTCCCCTCCCAGCTTCTAGCAATCAGAGGCCAGGGACATGCTTCCATGCTGATGACAGGTACTGCTCAATAACGATCCAAAGTACCTTCATATTCCTCATCTGAGTCAGATGCCACCAACCGAAGATGGATTTTCCTGTCTAGTGGTTCAGGTTCTGCAGTGTCTGCATCAGCGTGTTGCTCTTTGAGGACTTCTGACAACATGTTTCACACCTCGTCCCTCTTGGATTTTGGAAGGCTCTTCAGATTCTTAAACCTTGGGTTGAGCGCTGTAGCTATCTCTAGCAATCTCACGTTATACCTTCTTTGTGTTTTGTCAAATTTGCAGTGAAAGTGTTCTTAAAGGGAACATGTGCTGGGTCATCACCCAAGACTGCCATAAAGCGAAATATATGGCAGAATGCAGATAAAACCATGGAGCAGGAGACATACAGTTCTTCATCAAGGTCTTCAGTCACAAATTAACGCATTATTTTTTTAACGAGCATTATCAGCATGGAAGCATGTCCTCTGGAATGGTGGTTGAAGTATGAAGGCATATGGATGTTAGCATATCTGACACGTTAATACCTTGCAACGCTGGCTACAAAAGTGCCATGAGAGAGCCTGGTCTCACTTTTAGGTGACGTATATAAGACACGGGCAGCATTATCTCCAGTAAATGTAAACAAACTTGTTTGTCTTAGCGATTGGCTGAACAAGAAGTAGGACTGACTGGACTCTAAAGTTTTACATTGTTTTCTTTTTGAGTGCACTTCTGCAACAAAAACAACAAAATCTACATATGTAAGTTGCACTTCAATAATAAAGAGATTGCAGTACAGTACTTTATATTTTACAGTGTAAATATTTGTAATAAAACTATATAGTGAGCACTGTACACTTCGTGTTCTATGTTGTAATTGAAATCAATATATTTGAATATGTAGAAAAACAAAATATAATAAATTTCAATTGGTATTCTATTAACGGTGTGATTAAAACTGAGATTAATCATGATTTTTTTAAAGTTAATTGTTTAAGTTATCTGCGATTAATTGACAGCCCTAGATTTGGATGTTTCTGTCCCATGCAGGACAAGCTAGAATATCTGTGTGCAGGGAAAGAGCCTGGGGGGAATTGTGCTGGGAAATTATTTCCTGTTCTGACATGTCCCCAATTGCCCTTTTTGCCCTAACAGGCTGCAGCGCAACATCCATGTTTTGCTCCAGCTCATTCCGTCCTCCCAGGGACCAGGGAAGGGAAATGGCTGCAGTGGAGCCAGGTGAGGGAGGGATTATCAGGGAGTTGCTGGCGGGTTCCCTTGGCGGGGAGAAAGGGCAGTAAATACATAGGGGGTGGGAACTTCCAGGGAGGTTGGGCTGGGTGGGAGAGGGCAGGAAATCCCCAGGGTGGGGGAAGGGTGGGGGACAGGGAGTGACAAACCTGCTGGGATTTGTTTACTGTGAGGCTCCAGCATTTCTCAAATGTGGCCACCAGGCAGGGGCGGCTCTAGGTTTTTGGCCGCCCCAAGCAGTCATGCCCGGGAGGCGCCCCCGAGCCGCGGGAGCAGCGGACCTCCCGCGGGCATGACTGCGGAGGGTCCGCTGGTCGCGCGGCTCGGCTGGACCTCCCGCAGCTGCGGGCGGTTCGCTGGTCCGGCGGCTCCGGTTGAGCTGCCGCAGGCATGCCTGCGGGCGGTCCAGCCGAGCCGCGGGACCAGCGAACCGTCCGCAGTCATGCCTGCGGCAGGTCCACCGGAGCCGCCGGCCGAGCGTCCCCTCCGCAGTCATGCCTGCGGCAGGTCCGCTGCTCCCGGGGCTCCGGTGGACCTCCCGCAGGCATGACTGCGGCAGGTCCGCCGGCCCAGCCTGCCGCCCCCCAGGGAAAGGGCCGCCCCAGGCGGGTGCTTGCCCCGCTGGGCTCTGGAGCCGGCCCTGCCACCAGGGGCTTTTATTGTGGCCACAGCCTCCCAGGCTGTAATTGAGGGGGAGTCGGGGGCAGCAAAGCAGCGGCTCTTCCCCCGGGCTGCCTGCAGGGGCTGGTCCCTACCCCCTTCCGGAGTCATAAACACTGTAGGAGCAGGCAACCAGCGGGAGTTCCCCTCCTCCCCACGTGCGGTGGGGCTCAGGCTTCAGGCTTCTGCTCTGGGATGGTGGGCGGCAGGCTCAGTCAAGATAAATGGAGCGTAGGCTGGGTGGGGAGAAGTCTGTGTAACTCATCCAGTTATTGATATACATGTGACCTTGAATATTACCAATCTGTGTCCCCCCCCACACACGTCCCCCCCCCCCCACAACCCCCCCCAACCAACCATCTCCCAAACAGACCCTCAGTCTGGAAAGCATTCATCCCTCATGTTGTTGAAAAAACTCACAGCAAACAGAAGAATCTCAGCTTTTAAAACAATTTTCCAGCAAGACAAAGAAACTCACAGCTGTAGACTCAGAAAACACTCCCAAGGAATTTTAACAATATGTTGTTATGAAGAACTTAAGTGCTAAAGAAACCTGATTTTCCAACTATTTTAAAAAAAATCTTCTCAAATCAGCATCTTTAGAGTGAATCTTATTCTGCTTTTTTAACCACACAATTCTCCCCAAAAGGAGAGGCACTGGTCCTGGAAATAGTGCAATACCAGGTCAATGCATGGGGTGGTCAGAGCAAGCTCCTATTCCATCCCCTTGTTCCAAAAATCAATTTAACATACAGTCCTTAAATAAAGGACTTATCAGATATTAAACTGATAAGAACAGATTTAAATTTTATTAGAGAATATTTAAAATAAACGATACAAAGTGTTTGAAGCGTCAGTTATTGTGTCATTGGGGGTAACATACAGGTTGTGGGGGGATGTTAGCATTTTGGTGTTAGGCAGCATATACATATACACAGTCTGTCATGTCCCCAATGCGGGGTATACGGTGGGAGAGTTCAAGGTACAGCCAGCAAGCAGTGAGGGCACATCACTCATACAAACAGGTTATGGATAGTCGTGGGCGTGAGTAAATGAGCGGACTGGGTAATGGTGATAGGGTGCCCCTCACAGGGCAGAGTTCAGTTTGGTTGGTTCAGGGGATAAAGTCCAACAGCGGAAGTTTACAGGTCTCTTCCCCCTTGCGGGTGTGTGGAGTCACGCCGGCTCACTCTTGGTATTGACGATGGCCGGTGACATGCTCTGTGTAAATGTCTCTGGACCACCGAATAGCGTCTGAGACCATTAGGCATCTCATGAGCCGCGCATAGCGACAGCCCACCCCACAGGTCCGCAGCACGCGCTCATTAAGGGGGTCCCAGGCACCCAAGGCCCCAACGATCAGAGCGTCGGTGTAGACCTCGTAGCCCACTTTTGATCTTAGCTCTAAAGAGCTGAAAAGCGATGCTGGGAGAATCGGATAGTAGGCAGCCGCTCTTCCCCCACTGCTTTCTACTTCAGCACGAGGAGCTCCCAGACACGCACCAAACACCATTCACGAGGCTTTGATAACTAGGTAACTAACTGATGATCACTTCCCCGAAATGACTCCACTGGAAGAATTCAAAGCAAGAGCCCTTAACACACAATTCTGTTCAAAGACAGAGACGTCTTTCAGCCTCCTTCCTCTTGCTGGTTTCCCTGTACATGCTTAATTTGCATAAACCCACCCACTGACCTGTGACTAACAATCTCTTGCTGTTTTAACTCTTACAGCAAAACAGGCCAAAGAAAGCCTATGCAAGCGCTATCCCGCAGCCCCCAATGCTCTTTTCTGCTCCTTCTCAAACGTACAGTCATCAGGCACACACAAGAGTTTTGCTCCATACCAGTCCAGTTTCTTGTCTAACCACTGCACACACATGGTATAACCCTACCCTGAGCTGATTCCTGACTTTTGTGCTCAATACAGGAAAACAAGAATTGAGAGAGAAGCTGGGCAGGGAAGTCTTCCTCAACTTGCACTTCACTCCCCAAGGGCCTTTCGGGGTCTTCTGTGAACTTCAGGTTCCATTTGATTGCCAAGGTTTATGGTCTTATTAATTAGCCATCTCCTAATGCAAGGATGCTACATGTCAGCCTAAAGATCGATTTTCCAAAAGAGCTGAGAAACAGAACTAAAGCTGAGCACGAAGTGTTACATTTACATGAGCATCCAGAATCTGACTGTGCCCTGGCAAGTTCAATGCTTCCGAAAGAAATCAGAAAATAAGGAGCCCGTCAGGGCCCCCTGCTAGCACCCAGATCTAGTCAATCTGCAGGGAAATAAGGAAAAGGCGATGAATAAAGAAGTCAGGAAATAACAAGTAAATGAAGAGATTTCTGTCCAATTTACCATCTTCTCAGCTACCAATCAAAGTTAAAGACCTAAAGTCAACCTATCGGCATAAGTACAGGTGGTTGGATGGAAATTAAAAGGAGCTGCTGTGGCAAGTGTTAGGAGCCTGCAAGCAGCATGCAGATCATTTAAAAACGCCACAATTAGAGGCTGCGACAAAGTTCCTCCTCTACCTTGGTGGGTCCTGCACTTATTGGCAGATTTGCTCACCTCAGTGATCTTCTCCTCTGGTGGAACCCACAGTCTGGGTCAACTCCTCCTGTGTCTGATCAGGAGTTGGGAGGTTTGGGGGGAACCCGGGCCTGCCCTCTACTCCGGGTTCCAGCCCAGGGCCCTGTGGAATGCAGCTGTCTATAGTGCCTCCTGTTACAGCTGCATGACAGCTACACCTCCCTGGGCTACTTCCCCCCTGGCCTCCTCCCAACACCTTCTTTATCCTCACCACAGGACCTTCCTCCAGCTGTCTGATAACACTTGTACTCCTTAGTCCTCCAGCAGCTACACCCTCTCCCTCTCCACTCCTTGCACCGCTTACTCCCAGTTCCTCACATGCACACCACAAACTGAAGTGAGCTCCTTTTTAAACCCAGGTGCCCTGAGCAGCTCTGCCTTGATTGGCTGCAGGTGTTGTAATCAGTCTGTCAGGGGTGCTGAAAGCCTGTGAACTGTACCCAGGTGTGTTCACAAGCAATGTGAAAATGTGCAATTCCCGCTCACACTCCACAGGGACAGCACAGCTCCGGGTTTCTCTGGAATCACACAATAATGCCGGCTTTGTTCCCACAGCATCTGGAGCTTTGCACAGTGAGACATGGGGGTGCTGCAGCCCCCGCCGCAGCCCTCGGTCCTGCCCCTCTGCTTCTCTGCTGGGAACTTGTTATGCCACGAGGGGGTGCAGGGAGACTGTGCAGGAAACCCAGGCCCACGCGCCGAGCAGTGCAGCTCCAGTGCTGTGTTCGGGATTCATTTCTGCTCTCTGATAAAACTGTCCCAGGCTCCTCTGTCCAACTAATATTCATCCAGGCTCCCCGGCGCTGTTAGTATCTGTCCAGAGCTCTCGCCAGCCCTGCCCCAGGAGAGCTGGGCGCTCGCCCTGCTCTAGGAGAGCCAGGCAGGCCCTGAGCTGGGCGGCAAAGGGCACTAGATGGTGACCCTAGGCCAGTGGTGCCAGAACAATCTGTATAGTGGGGGGTGCTGAGCCACTGAACCAACTGTAACCCCTGGGTGTGATGGAAACCACATCAAGCCAGGGGCTGCTGCAGCCCCCCCAGTTCCAGCCCCTCTGTCCCAATGTGTGTCCTGCCCTGTGTCTCTTCTCCTCCCCAGTTCCCTCCAAACCACCCCATTTCCCCTGCACCCTGGGCTGGGTCTCTGCCAACCCCCCTCCTGCCCCCAATATCTCCCTGCCCCTACAGGTCTATTGGGCTGGATCCCTCCCTCCCCCCTTCTCCCCTCATTTCCTGCCTCTGGAGGTCTATGGAGATGGGTGTCTCCTCTGCCATCCCCTCTCCTGCCCCCCCATATCCCGCTGCCTCTAGGGGTCTATGGGGCTGGGTCTCTCCCCCCTCCTTCCCCTCATTTCCTGCCTCTGGGGGTCTATTGGGCTGGGTCTCTCCTCCCTCCATCCCCTCCCCTGCCCCCAATATCCCTCTGGGGCTCTGTGGGGCTGGGGCTGGGGCTCTCTCCCTGCCCCTGTGCTCCCCCCTGCACAGCATGTCCTGCAAGTGACTCAGTTTCCCTGGACCAACATTTCTCACACCCCACCCCCACCCGACATGTCTCCCTCCACCCCACCCCATTTCTCCTGCACCCCAGGCTGGGTCTCTGCCAACCCCCCTTCTCCCCTCCTGACCCCAAGATCCCCTGCAGGTCTATGGGGCTGGGTCTCTCCCTCCCCCCTTCTCCCCCCATCCCCTCATCCCTTCCCCCAATGTCTCCCTGCCCCAGGCTGTCTATGGGGCTGGGTCTCTCCCTGAAGCCCCGCCCCCAGCGCGGGGCTCACAGACAATCCTCACCCGGCGGCTGTGACGTGCGCTGGGGCTGGGACGTGCTGTGACGTGCTCACTGCCCGCAGGCAACTCATTCACTCAGACCAAAACGACAGAAGGTGTCACGTGTCCGTGGGCGGGGTTATGCAGATGAGCAGTGTCTGGCGGCAGGATGGAGAGCAGCGAGAGGAACCGAAGGAGCCAGGCGGAGAGAATTCTCTGCGTGTGGACAGAATCCGGTGTGGGGAGTTCGTGCTGTGGGTGCCTGCACCGGAGTGACTTCGGGGCAGTGATTGCTGCTGAGCTGCATATTGACCAAAGGCGTGTGAATGGGGTGTGGTGCCTGGCGGGGAGCAGCTCCTGGTGATATTGAAATCAGTGGGAGCAGGTGATACTGTCCTAGCAGGGTGTGTGTGTGTGTGGGTTTCTCAGCAACCATGAGTGGGCTTGTTGTGGGTGCAACTAGACCCCCCACTTCTCTGGTGGGGCGGGGCTTCTGCTTTCAGCCTTGGGGTGGGGCATTCTAAGATGTTACAGCCCAGGGGGGAGGGGTTGGAATCATTATTCAGAAGTGGGCGAGCAACTTCCCCGGCTCCCACTCACTCTCCACTAGGGGGCTGGGCTGGGATCTCTAGGGAGGGGAGCTGAGGAAAAAACAGTCTCCCCTATGGAACCCAGGAGTCCTGGCTCCCAGTCCTCCTGCTCTAGACCCCCTCCACTCCCAGAGCCAGGGATAGAACCCAGGGGTCCTGGTGCCCAGCCCCCTCCCTGCTCTGACCACTCGACCCCACTCCCCTCCCAGGGTGGTGCAGGGTCACTGGGTCTGTGTCTCAGCTCTGCTAAGGGCCGTGACTGATTTTCCCAAAGTGCTTCCTTCTGCATCCAGCACATCTGCCCCCCCCCCCCCCGCCCTGCCCAGTCACTGCCCACCCCCGTGTGGGGGCACCAGCACTGTGCCGGGTCATGATGGGAAATTGTCCAAGCTGGCCCAGGAGAGACGTGTGTGTCCCTGCTGCCCCCTGCTGCTGGGGCTGAGCCCCGCTTTGTGTGTGTGTGTGTGTGTGTTGGCTTTGCAGGCTTTTGTATCCTGCAGCAAGTGACACACACACACACACACTGACACACAAAGGGACTCACACAATCCCAAAAACACTCACACACAACACACCCAGAGGGGCATGCTAGCCCAACCCGCAAAGAGAGAAACAATCACACCCCCAGCCACACTCACAATCACACACACACACACCAGAATATTCGCAATTGTGCTCAGAGACACAACCGCACACAGTTCACTCCCACTGCTCCCAACACAAGGACCTCCTGCCCCACACAGCCTGTGCCGAGGCCTGTGGAACTCACTGCCACTGGACATCTACCAATGAGAATGGACCTTTCCAGGAGACTAATAGACATGGCCGTGGCGACAGAGGAGACTGGCTCCCAGGATCTGACCCGGGCTGAGACTGGTTCTGACCTAGAGGGGTCTATCCAGCAGGGGGCAGCGTGACCCACACACAGACCCACCAGAAGCGCCTTTCTTAGCGGGTCTCCCAGGCCATCCCCCACCCTGCCCCGGTTGGGTAACAAAGGGGCAGTACGGGACTCTGGGCTGTGTCACAACCCGGCCCCAGCCCCTCGCTCCCACACGCTGGTGAGTTGGGTAACTGCTGAGGGATTGCACAAGAGAGAGTCAGAGCCAGGGAGAGTCCTGGCTCCCCCCCCCCCGACACACACGCTAACCACTGGACCACACTCCCCTCCCAGGGCTGGAGATAGATCCCAGGAATTCTGACCAGCAACCCCCCGCCCCGCTCTGACCACTAGACCCCACACTCCCCTTTTAGATTTTAGTCCCGCTGCCTCTTCTATCCACCCACCCCCCTGTCCATCCCTTTGCTGCAGGTTTTTGGGGTGTCACCCCTGCTCTGCATTCCCCCAGTGCAGCCCAAGGGTTTTCCTCCCCCCAACCACACATCCTCTCCCCCTGTGCTGGATCATCTGCTTGGCCCCCTGCCCCCTCTCAGGGTGCGCTGTGCGGCGTGGCTGGGGATTGTGCAATGGCCCAGCACCAGGCAACGCAGAACGGACACCACATACCCTGCCTCACCGGAGCTGCTCTCCAGGTGCATCGGAGCCCAGCCCCCCGCACCTGGGCCCTCCTGCCCCACTGGGGGTGAAATTCAGCCCCCGCCACACTGCGCAGAGGGGAGAAGGGTCAGGCCAGCCAGCCCTTGTAAGATGGGGAAATCACCACCGGGATTGACGGTATGGGGGCTGTGACATACAGAGAAACGGCTGTTGCACTGAAAGAGGGCAGCAGAGCACACACAGACACACACACACACGCACGCTTGCAAGCATACACAAACACATGCATGAATCCAGCCACACACACACACACTTGCTAATATACACAAACACCCGCACAAATCCAGCCAACATCAACACAACTGCTAACAGATGCAAACACATGCACAAATCCAGCCACATGAACACACACACTTGCACAGCCACAAACACAACACCCACAGCTGTAATAACACCCCCCCACACAAAACCCTTACAGAAAACCACACATACACAAACACATGCAGAAATCAATCCACCCATCCATCCACCCACACACACACACTCCATCCCCATTCTGTGCACACACCTTGGGTCAATGCAACACTGAATACTTCAGTTGGATGGGGGGCCCAGCACCATGGCTATTCCCTGCCCCCCAGGGCTCACAGGGGGCGGATTCAGGGGGCACACGAGGCATGATCCAGTGCCAGCCAAGGGGGGGGGGTTAGAGATGGGATGGGGGCCGTGGTTTCTGTACCACCTGGTTCCTGGCACAGGCTCCTTCCAGGATTTGCATTTCTTGGTAGTTTTCACCCCATCACCACTTCCTGCCCAGCCCCCTCCTGCTGTGCAAGATGGTTCAGGGGGTATGGGAAGAACCCAGGAGTCCTGGCTCCCAGCCTCACCTGTGCTAATGTACGAGACTCCACTCTAACCCCAGTGCTGGGACTGGAACCTAGGAGTCCTGACACCCATCTTCCTTTCCTCTAACCACTAGACCCCACTCCTGCCCTTTTGGGGAGCCAGGACTCCTGGGTTCTGTCCCCAACTCTGGAAGCAGAGTGGGGTCTAGTGGTTAGAGCAGGAGGAGCCAGGAGTCCTGGGTTTTACTCTCAGTGCTGCTGTGTGACACTAGGCCTCTGTTTCTCCTCCCACTTTTTGGGTGTGGAGCCTGTAAACTCTCTGGGGCATGGCCTGTCTCTCGCTGTGTCTGGGCGGCGCCTGGCCCAACGGGGCCTGATCTCAGCTGGGGCAGGGACTGTCTCTGTGTCTGTGCAGCCCCAGGCACAACGGGGGCCTTGATTCTGCCCCGGTCTCTGTAGGTGCTGCTGTTGTGCAGATAAATAATCATGGTACTAGAAGCTGCGTGAGTGCACCACCATTGCCGTGCAAGGGCTAAATGTGATTCTTATCCTTGTGACACACACACCCCCCGTGCACCCTGTCTCCCCCCGGCTCCCTGATTCTCTGCCCTGAGCCCCTTGTGCCGCTGCCCTTGTCAACGGCAGCGCAGAAAGCCCTAGTGCCAAAAGAAGATGGGCACTAATTTTGCAAAAATCGGTCACACCAATAGGAAACCAGCCCCAGCAGTTTGTGACTTCACTTCCCAAAATTAGATACACACACACACACACACACACACACACACACACAGAACCCTGCTCAAACCACCCCCTTTGCCAATGCATCACCTCACCTCGTCCAGGGATGTCTAGGTGGGGAGCTCAGTGTGGGAGCGGTGATGGATGGCACCATCAAGGTAGGTTCTGGAGATGGTCCTCCAGGTACGAGTGTCTCGGCTCCAACTGGCACTGGGCTCATGTTGGGCTGTGTTCACTTCCTCTCTCTGGTGTGCGCCCTGGCTCCACAAACGCCCCCGCCCCCTGCTCTTTCCTTCTGGTACTAAAAATATCCTCTTCCTTCGCCCCAGAGAGAGACCCCCACGGTGCTGCTCAGCACACGCCTTCCCCCCACCTTCCCCCCATTCCCAGGAGCGTGTGGGAAGAGGGTCGGGATTGGGGAGAGCCCGTGTCCCGAGGGGAGGGTATCAGGGGGCTTGTCCCCTCCTCGGAGCATGGGGGTGCCAATAGGCACCTATGGATTATCCCCCCAAGCATGGCCAGGATGGAAATAGGAGGCCTGTGCCCCCAACATGGAGAATCTGGGGTGCAACCTTACTTAACGGGTCAGTCTGTCCTTTCTCTGACTCTCCCATTCCAGCTTCAACTAGCGCAGGTGGTTCATCCGTTCTTTTTCATTCCTTTCCTTCTCTAGCTTGTATGTTCTTGCTTTCTTTTTTCCCCTCTACCTTCCATGCTCTTCCTTTCTTTCCTTCTTTTTCTAATGTTTTTTTCTCTCCCTTATTTCTTTCTCTGCCTTTCACGTTCTTTTCGCTCTCTCTCTCGCTGGTTATTTTTTTCACTCGCTCTTTTTCCTCGCTCCTTCCAAGCCAAGCGAGTTCTCCTCGCACACAGATTTTGACAGGTTTTCCTCCTGATCAGCAAGTGGATTAATGTCTTCAGTGGGGGTTTGGCATGGCAGGGAGCAGGCTGGCCGGGTGTCTTTGTGGCCGTCTGCTGGTTCTCCCCTCCTCTGGTCCTGACCTCGGTTGCTCTGTAGCTTTTAAGCCTTCCCTTGGAGCTGTCAGCACCAGCCGCCTCTGCTCTAGGTGCCCAAAGGAGGAGAGGTGTGCTGGGCTCCAGCCTCCCTCCTGCCTAGCCCTGACACGCCTTCCTTCACGTGCCATGTGGACAAGAGGTAACATGTGGCTGCAAGTAAAATGGCCAAACTTGTGGGCATCAGGTGAAGCTGTGAGAATCCCAAGCATCTGGTCAAACCACAGGAATCAGCAACCAGGGAAACAAGTTTTAGAGCCTCAACCCTAGTGGGCAAGTCACCCAGCAGGAGGGGAAAGATTTGTTCTTGCACAACTGGAAACAGGGAAGTTGAGCACTGTGAGCTCCAGGGCTTTACCACAAGCCAACACAAGGTCCCACTGAGATTTGAACTCAGATTGCAGGAGTCAGAGTCCTGAGTGCTGCCCGTTACACCATGGGATCAGCTCATGCTGCTGTTTCTGGACATTGGTGACTCTCACAGGGCCGGCTCAAGTAAGGGACTGTTGGCCCCTTACTAAAACTTAGTGGGGTTTTTGGTTGGCTAGTTCCCAGTCCCAATAGAAGGGGGAAGGGCCAATGGGAAATCAGGACCCTGAGACTGACAGTCCCCTGGGCAATGGGGAGAGGCCAAAGCTCCAAGTTAGCCGCACTGACAGGCCAGGCAGTGTAATGAGGGAGTCACCAGGCCAGGGGGTCCCATCCTCCGTGGGAGCTGGAGCTGCCTGGGCCAGAGTGGGGCGGAGCTAAGGAGAGAGCAGGAGCCCGAGAAGAGCCGGGGAGCAGAGCTGCACCAGCCGGGGAGAACCAGAGCAGATCTGTGCTGGGAGCCGAGCCGCAGCAGCACGAGCCGTAGAAGCTGCCCAGGGAGCAGATCTGTGCTGGGAGAAGAGCTGCAGCAAGCGGAGCCAGACTATTGGTCAAAGGTGGTGGGGAGGTGGTGACCTCACAGAGAGATGCTGACATCAGCCAGGCAGGACAGGGGCGAGGGGCCAGGGAAACCTCAGAAACCCCTGTGGCTTTGCTTCAGCAAGTCTCCTTCTCCAGGTCTCTCTTTGAGGACTGAGCGATTATTCGGGTTCACGGACGTGAGCGCCAGGAGGAACCTCTTTCGAGTTTTCTCCTTCCTTTTTCCTGATTTTTAAACTAACCATCAGATCTTGAATTTCACACATTGAATGACCTGAATAAAGTGCTCTCACATGAGCTCCAGACCAACAGCAGTGCACAGTTTCAGCAAGTATTTGAGGAGAACTGCAATGTTAGAGAGAATCATGAACTGCTCAGAGACAATTAATGCAGAGAAGCAGCAAAATTAATCAAACATATGACTGGTTCTGACTTATTTACTTGGTCTTAAAAGAGAACAACAAGGACCTGAGTCTCCTTCCTGTCAATAACCCGCTGCTCAGCCAATCAGGGTAGAGACTGAGGACGGGAGGCTGAGGGTTCTCACCAGAGAGCCCAAAGGATGGTCCAGGTCACTGTTGGGGATCACTGTTTCAGCCCCACATTTTTGGTGGACCTCCCACAGTGGGAGCTGCCGAGAACTCCCCTGCCACACACACACACACACACACACACACACACACACACACACACACACACTCTCTCTCTCTCTCTCTCTCTCTCTCTCTCTCTCTCTCTCCTGGTGTTGGGAGGGGAACTGGTGAAAGGACAAAAGAAGCAAGAGAAAGAGAAAGGAGAGAGGGATGGATGGAGGAAAAGGTGAAACAAAAAGGACAAACCCTAATGTCCCCAGTGATTCTGAGGGACAAAATCCCAGTTGCAGAATAAAATTCTGCCTCCTTAAGCTCATGTTTTCCATGCCTAGAATTCAACTGTCACCAGATGGATCAGACTGAACAGGTTTCAAACCTCAAGGAGGCTCTTACCTTCTAAACAGGGACGGCTGTTTTCTAGTAAAATCACTAAAAGGGAAGGAGAAAACTAAAAAGAGGTTCCTCCTGGTGCTCATGTCCGTGAACCCGAATACTCTCTCAGTCCTCAAAGAGAGACCTGGAGAAGGAGACTTGCTGAAGCAAAGCCACAGGGGTCTCTGAGGTGTCCCTGGCCCCTCGCCCCTGTCCTGCCTGGCTGATGTCAGCATCTCTCTGTGAGGTCACCACCTCCCCCCCCCACCTTTGACCAATAGTCTGAGGTCCTGCAAAAGGCCTTTGTGATGTCACTGCCACACCCCTCCCTTGCTGGGCCAATGTCCTGCCCCTGGCCAGGCACTTTGGAGGTTTGAGCTACTCCCTCAAGAACAAATGGATATAAATTGGCAGTCGGGAAGTTTAGGCTTGAAACTAGACGAAGGTTTCTAACCATCAGAGGAGTGAAATTCTGGAACAGCCTACCGAGGGAAACAGTGGGGGCGAAGGACCTCTCTGGCTTTAAGATTAAGCTTGATAAGTTTATGGAGGGAATGGTTTGATAGGAGAACGTGATTTAGTCAATAGGTCAGTAACGTGCAACCACTGGTAATTAGTACCAAGGGTCAATGTTGGGATATTGAAAGTCTTTTTCCTGAGTGTCTGGCTGGAGAGTCTTGCCCGCATGCTCGGGGTTCAGCTGATCACCATATTTGGGGTCTGGAAGGAATTTTCCTCCAGTGTAGATTGGCAGAGACCCTGGAGGTTTTTCGCCTTCCTCCGCAGCATGGGGCAGGGGTTGCTTGCTGGAGGATTATCTGCTACTTGAAGTCTTTAAATCAGGATTTGGGAACTTCAACAGCTGAGTCAAGGGAGAGAATTATTTCAGGAGTGGGTGGGTTAGCTTTTGTGGCCTGCATCTTGCGGGAGGTTAGACTAGATCATAATGGTCCCTTCTGATCTTAAGTTCTATGATTCTATGATTCCCTGTGGATCACCCCACTCAAGGAGCGTTCGTTCTAGGCAGCAAGCCGGTAGTTTTGGATCATCTGCAAATTTTGTCAGCTCACTGTTTAGCAGGTTGTTTATGAATATGCTGACTAGTACTGGTCCCAATACAGACACCACTAGTTACCTGTTTCCATCCTGAAAACTGACCATTTATTCCTACCCTTTGTTTCTTGTCTTTTAACCAGTTATTGATCCATGTGAGGACCTTCCGGAGGTGAAAGTAAGCCGGTATGTTCTGGTATGGGGTACCGGCAAGAGCCGATATGCTGTGCCAGCCCGGCCCGGCTTCCCCAGGCTGGTGATTTAAAGGGCCCAGGGCTCCCTGTAGTGGCCGGAGCCCCTGGCCCTTTAAATCACTTCCCGAGCCCCCCTGCCGGAGCCCCAGGGAGCAAATCACTGCCGTGGATGCTGCTCTCTCCCACTCTGCCAACACAGAGCAGGGGCGGCAGAAGCTTCCTTACAGTGGGGGGGGGGGCACCATTGTCCAAACTGTGGCACCTCCATGACACCTCCTTCCCTAAGGACCCCCACTCACAGCACCTCTCCCCCCGAGGCCACACCCACAGACGCCTCTTCCCCAAGACTGCACCCTCCCTCCGCTCCATCATTTGTCCTAACAGCCAGTAAAGAGTGGTGGGGCCATGGCCCTCTAAACCCCCTGTTCCAGCACCCCTGACACAGAGCTAAGCAGGCAGCAGTGTGTGTGTGTGTGTGTGTGTGACAGAGAGTGCTGTGCTGAGCTGAGCCAGTGAGAGAAGGGGAGCTGATGTCAGGGCTGTCCCCTGCCTCACGACTGGTTCCTTCCAGCAGCTGTCTGAACTTAGAGACAGTGTGCGACACACTCACTCTTCCACAAGGCGCACACTGTCTCTCCCCCACCAAGCACACACACATGCTCTCTACCCTATCACACACATTGCAGTTGGAAGGCAGCTGGCAATCTAGTAAGATGCCCATGGAACAATGGGATAGAAACCCGCATCATGTGATGCTGTACCAGCCCGTGAGGCATTGCAAACCCTTCCCAAAGCACCCTGCAGCCCGTTGCACAGTGGGATAGCTACCCACAGTGCACTGCTCTCTGTGGCAATCCAAGAGATGCTAGCATGGATGTGCTCTGGTGACACAGGGGAATAGGGTGGACATGCAACAGCTGTTCAATTAAAACACTTTAACTTAAGCCACATTATTCTTTCATGTAGACATAACTGAAGAGTGAGACAAGACCCAGCTCCATTGAAACTAAAGAACCACAACTTTCTCCGTAGTTGGCAGGATTTGAACCTACGCAGGGAGACCCCAATGGATTTCTAGTCCATCGCCTTAACCACTCGGCCACAACTACTTACTTGATGTTGGGCTCTCACTGCACTCTAGTTCTGTTCTCACTGAGTGATCAATTCCAGTTGTTTCTTCAGACCAGCTTCCACAACACACTCACTGCTGTGCCCTTGTGTAAGTGTGTCCATGGCTGAATAGCAAGAATTCCTGCTCCTTTCCCTTCTGGCTGGAGCATGAGGATAGTGCGTTTGTGGTTAATGACGTTGCTGTAGCTTGTTGTCCATTTCCTGCCTTGATCATTCAGACAGTCCCTTTCCCGTCATATCGCCAGTACATCAGTGATTGTGATAGCAGGGGGCAGGTTTTCTCTGGGGCACTGAGCTTTGCCAGTGGGTTGGTGACTCCTTTCTTTCCTCACCCTGGAGTAAACTCAGCTTTTTATTCCATCCTTGATGTTTCAAGGAATAACAACAGATGACCAAAGAAAGAGGTGGGCAGGGTGGGTCTCTGGGGAGGGCTCAGAGAGGTGGGGGCGATGGGCAGGGTGAGTTTCAGGGGAGGGGGCAGAGAGGTGTGGGCGATGGGCAGGGGGAGGTCTCAGGGGAGGGGCAGAGAGGTGGGGGCAGGGCAGGTCTCAGGGGAGGGCTCAGAGAAGGTCCTGGGTGCTCAGATGCCCCAGTTATTGCACCCTGGCCTGTCACAGAGAGAGAAAAGACCCAGCGGGACCCAGGCCCCCCTACAGTGATCCCATGGCCAAGAACCTGGTTGGGAGTGGGGTGAAGGTTCCCTCTGGGCAAAGGGGAGCTGAAATCCCTCAATGTCCTGGAATTTAAGCAATGGAAGCTTCAAACCCTGCACGGGTTTGGGCTGAGGTGCGTCAGCAGAAGGTTGGGCTGGACAGGGGAGGCAGGTTTGTATAATTTTTGGTGGTGCCCAGAATGAGACCAAGTCTGCCCCACACCCCACACACACCTGCCTAAGGCTCTGGGGTGGAGTTTGCTGAGGGAGGGAGAGGGGCTGGGCTCTGGGAGAGAGTTTGGGTGCAGGGTCTGGGCTCAGTCAGGAGGTTGGGATGCAGGAGAGTGTGCAGCTGTGGGAAGAACAACTTGGGGTTGCTTGGGGAAGCCACCTTTAAAAACACACGTGTAACATGCTAGTTACATTTTAATAAGACCAAATTAAATGGTGCAGGACAGAGCCATCTATAGTCTATTGTCCTGGTCAATGGGAGCCATCAAGAGTCCAAACCACTATTAATGGCCCACAATTTGCATCATTACAACAGGACCTCAGAGTTATAGTTCATATTTCTAATTTCAGATCCAAGAATGATCGGTTCATACAAATAGGATTAACACACACAGTAGATTATAAGCTTTGTAATGATACCTTACAAGAGACCTTTTGCATGAAGCATAGTCCAGTCACTTTATATTCACACTCATTAGTATATTTTCATAAAATCCTATGGAGTGCAACGTCACAGCAGGGAAAGGGTTTTCCTGCGGCACCTGGGAGCAGTTGAGTTTCATGTTCAGGCTGTGGTATGAATTCCTCCAGGTTTCTCGTAAGCACACAGGGACCTTCGCAGGTGCTCTCGATACAGGAATGGCCCAGACATGATAAAGTGATGGGAATTGCATTTTCCTTTTTTATTTCTGTATTTCCAATGACATTTCTGTTTGTGATTTCGTTTTGTTTTGTATATCTGTGTTTTCTCCTGGATTTGATATTTAACAAAAAAAAGAATACGGCCTCAAGGCACCAGATGGAGGAGCAGGCTGGGGCTAGGACTGCTAAGAGAGTGAGAGTAGCAGGTTTTCTGTATTGTTTCCTGCCCTAATTTTTCTTGACTAGTTTCTGTTCTGTACAAAATTTGCCAATCTTTTACATGTGAGGCTGGCTAGCTCAGTTGGTAGAGCTTCAGACTTTTAATCTGAAGGTCCAGGGTTCAAGTCCCTGATTGGACAAAGAAACACTTTCCCTTTGCAACACCCCTAAAGAGTTTCAGAAGGACTTTCCTTGACTTTAGTCTTTCCTTTTCAGGACATGGCCTTTCCTAGGAAGGGCCCTTTACTGCCTCGGACTGAAGGTGCTACTGCCTCACCTGTCCACTGGCCTCTCAGTCTGGAGGAAGAAAGGCCTCTGGGCCTGCAGCAAAGTGCTGGGTGCTGACTTTTTGAGCAAATGCAGGGCTGGCCAGAGAGGCATGTTCCCACTGAGTCCTCCCTGCCAGAAAAAATTGTCCCGACAAACAAGGGCGGCTCCAGGCCCCAGCACGCGAAGCGCTTGCTTGGGACAGCAAGCCGCGGGGGGTGCTCTGCCGGTCGCCGCGAGGGTGGCAGGAAGGCTGCCTTCGGCGGCATGCCTGCGAAGGGTCTACTGGTCCTGTGACTTCGGCGGACCTCCCGCAGGCAAGCCGCCGAAGGCAACCTGCCTGCCGTGCTTGGGGCGGCAAAATGCCTAGAGCTACCCCTGCCCACAGAGTCCTCCCTGCTGGAAGTCTACAGTAATCAACAGGTGCTGTGCTGGTCCCATGGTGTAAGGGCCAGCACTCAGGACTTTGAATCCTGCAATCTGAGGTGAAGTCTCAGTGGAATCTGAGAACAATTCCTGTGCCACAAACCCTGCTAGGTCTTCCAAGGCTCTGTCTTGCTTTCTCAAAGGCCATGAAAGCCACTACAAAAGGGTTTTTTCTCCTGCTGCTAATAGCTCACCTTAACTGATCACTCTCGTTATAGTGTGTATGGCAACACCCAATTTTTCATGTTCTGTGTGTAATATATCTATATCTATCTTTCTGCTGTATTTTCCACTGCATGCATCCAGTGAAGTTGGTTTTAGCCCAGGAAAGCTTATGCTCAAATAAATTTGTTAGTCTCTAAGGTGCCACAAGTACTCCTTGTTCTTTTTGCAGATAAATGAATGGAGGTTAAGTCCATGAATGGCTATTAGCCAGGATGGGTAAGGAATGGTGTCCCTAGCCTCTGTTTGTCAGAGGGTGGAGATGGATGGCAGGAGAGAGATGACTTGATCATTACCTGTTAGGTTCACTCCGTATGGGGCACCTGGCATTGGCGGCTGTTAGCAGATAGGATGTGGGGTTGGATGGACCTTTGGTTTGACCCAGTATGGCCATTCTTATGTCCTTATGAAGGAAGGGGCAGAGCATTGGAACAATGTTTCCGTAGTGTAGTGGTTATCATGTTTGCCTAATGCACAAAAGGTCCTTGGTTTAAAACCAGGCAGAAATATGCTGGCTTACTTTTCCCAGCTCCTCCTGGCCTGTCCCTGCTGTTATAGGAGCAGCAGTGATTTCTATGCTCAGAAGGTCTGTTATACTTCCCCTGCTCCCACTTTTGTCTCCTCTCCCTCTCTGAATGCCTGTGAAGTGGCTTTTCCCCTCCCGCTCCCTCCTGGAATGCTCGTGGGATGAATGGGCTGGTTGAAGAGCAGAAGAGCTTCCAGGTAGACAAGGTGTCTCGGACGCTAATTAGGCAGCGATCACACACCCAGAGCATGGACACTGACCAAGGTGGAGTGTGACCAGCCAGATGCAGCCAAGTCATCTCTAGTCACAGGCCATGAGGTGCAGGCCCTTAAAAGGGGAAGGGGCCCTGTGCTCAGGAGAGCACTCACAAGCTTGTACGTCCAGTGAATGCCCTTTGCCCGGACCGCCTGGCCAGTGGTTCTCTGCGTTGTATTTCATTGTGCCTCAGGAAGACTTACCTTCATTGCACCGTCCATAGCTGCCCTGTGGGACACTTACCTTGCAGAATCCTGACATCTCCAGTGCCGTGCCTGTCCTGGGAGTGTGAGTATGCGAGTGCGAGTGTGACACCCCCCCCTCCCGTCCACCGTTTCTTCTTTTGAGCTTAGCTGTCATTATAACAAATGTGCTGCTTTCTGCCAAACTCTGGTGGGTCATTAGTCCTCCCTACACTTACTGACCCAATTTTGAAGAAGGATGGTTCTGGGTGAAAGGAAGACAAGCAAAGCTCTGGGAGGAAATTTGGGAGCAGGGTGCTGGCTCTGTGCTGGGGGCGGGGTTTGGGGTGCAGGAGGGGTGGCGCTTACCCCGGGCACTGCAGCTCCCAAAGTGCCTGGTACACACAACCCTGCGGCAGCAGCTCCTAGGTGGGCGGGGCCAAGGGGTCTCTGTGTGCTGCTGCCTGCAGGCGCCGCCCCCAGAGCTCCCATTGGCTGCAGTTCCTGGCCAATAGGAGCTGCAGAGTTGGTACTTGGGGCAGGGGCAGCGCATGGAGACACTCCCCCCGCCCCAGGGGATGCTGGGACATGTCGGCCATTTCTGGGAGTGGCACGGAGGGACGGAGGCAGAGTGGGCAGGGAGCCACCTCAGTGCTGCTGGCACATCTCTGCACACCCATGGAGGGAGGGGAGCAGAGGGCTTCCATGCGCTGCCTGGGGTAGGGGGAGTGCACAGAGCTGCCTCCCCTCCCGCGTCTATTACAGGAGTGGGTGGGTGGGGTCTTTTGGCCTGCAAGGTGCAGCAGGTCAGACTAGATGATCACACTGGTTCTGTCTGACCATAAAGGCTCTGAGTCTAAAAGGGAGAGGGAAGTAAAGGGAAAAAAATAAAAAATAAACCAAATATTGTAATACCAGGATGACTCCACCTGCTCATTGTATAGTCCTGCCCCTTTCTTTCTCCACTGGGTGTTTAATGACCTGCAGCACATTGATTCTCTCCTTCCATTGCTAAACTGATACAATGTGACTGAAATTAAACCAATTCCCAGCAGCGAAAACATCATATCTCTGCATTGGCTGGGAATTGAACCCAGGTTAATTACTTGGAAGGCAGCTATGCTCACCACTATACCACCAATGCATCTGGCAAAAGGGCTGCTTATGCTTGCCCAATGAGGCTAGACCAGAATTGAGGCGTTTTACTACCTGTTAAAATGTACTGGAGTCTCATCACTAAAAAAAAAACCTACTTCTGTCTTCACCTGGGTTTGAACCATCAGCCTCTCAATTAGGTCACAAAAGTGGTTAATCACAGACCCAGGTAACTACCCTACTTCCCAAGTTTGTCTATGAAGCATCTACAGGGGTACACCTGGCTAGTGAGGGAGGCACACTGCTGGGGTTATGAGCTCAGGCCTCACCCAAAGCATCGGTTTTCATTAGCCATGGAGCTTCCCCCACTCACTTTGTCTAATTCACATGGAAAGTGCCATACAAGGGTGATGAGAGTAAATTCTAAACTCTGAAATGCGGAGGTGGCCCAGAGATTGGGATAAGGGGTTTGAAGAGAAAAAACTCTAAGGATATAAAACCAGACAGTCTCCAGGGGCAGGTACGGTACAACGCCTCAACAGGGAGCCATTTGGGGGAGGGGGTTTCACTTCCTCTGTTCAATGTCCTGAGAGGTATTTTAAGATGAAGATAACACCATGGCTACCAGCTGACTGGCACGTCCTGGGTTAAAGAAAGGAAGGGACTTGGGTTAATAGTCGGAAGATTTGTGTTACCGTCACTGTCTGACCCCCCTTCAGTGCAGAGCAGGTTTGTACTTTGTTGGGTGGAACGCACAGACTCCTGGAGAGCTGGGGCAGCTGTTTCCATGGCAGAGAGCCTGGCCCTTAGGAGACTTTCTTGACTTGCTGTTTTGAAGCAATTCAATAAAATAACAGTGGAGCTACAATGTCCAGTCCAAAAGTTCAGCCCCCCCCGGTGCAAAAATGCTATTTGAGGATCTAAACAGGAGGCTTCCGGCGCTAGGACACCTGACCAGAGAGCTCAATGAGGGGTGTAAGAGCTGCTGACTCTCAGGGTCCTGGGCTAAATCCACTTGCAGGGGGAAGTGTTTTGATTTACTTGATGGATAATGAGCACCAGCTACCAGGGGAGAAGCCCTAACAACCTGCTGCCACTCCAGCTGCTGCCCCGGCGGGGGGGGGGGGAGCCCCAGGGGGCCTGCTGCTGCTCCAGCCACCCCAGGAGTGCTGCCAGGGGCCACCGAGCTGCGGCTGCTCCTGCTGCCCGCGGAACCACAGGAGGGAGATGATTTTTTGACAGTGACGGACGCCTCATCCTAAAGGCCTTTGTCTGCCCCCTTCTAGTGACTGTTTGGTACAGGAATGCAGCCCTCACTCCTGAGTCGCTCCTGGGGAAAAATGTTTCTGTGCAAAACACCAACGCTTTTAACAGAAAGGAAGAAAAGGAAATGGCCACACGATGGGACTAGGACATAAGGAATGAAACACAAGGTGCTTCTCCCATGTGCATTGACTTTGAACCTTGTTGTTTGCGGTGTTGTCTCTCATGTCCTGGGACCAACATGGATACAACAAGGGGGAGGAGGTCACATAATATCTTCTAAAGGACCAAGGAAGGGAGTATTATTTACTCCTTCTCATAACACAAGAACTAGGAGGGGTCACCAAATGAAATGAATAAGCTGCAGGTTTGAAATGAACACACTTCCCTCAATCTGCTGGCAATGCTTCTACTAACGCAGCCCAATCTGCTGTTAGCCTTCTTGGCAACAAGGGTGCTGTTGACTCATATCCAGCTTCTCATCCACTGTAATCCCCAGGTCCTTTTCTGAAGAACTGCTGCTTAGCCAGTCGGTCCCCAGGCTGTAGCAGTGCAGGGGATTCTTCCTTCCTAAGTGCAGGACTCTGCACTTCTCCTTGTTGAACCTCCTCAGATTTCTTTTGGCCCAATCCTCCAATTTGTCTAGGTCACTCTGGACCCAAACCCTGTCCTCCAGCGCTTGGATTCTTTACATGCTTTCACAGAGTGAAGAGCACATGTTCCATGATTTCATATGGCAGAGTGTTATGCTATAGGGAGCTTTCCCTGTGTGAATTTGACAGGTGAATCAACATAGAGACATATTGTGACCCTTCTCAGGGAGCTGAGGGCTGCGAGTTTCCTTGTTGCCACCTTCCACTAGGAAGAGGGAGTTTTGCATTTGGCAGCTGGATGTTAGTGACCAAACTCACCCAATCCGTCAGGCACTCAAGGACCCTCCTCTGAACTACAGCAGCCACCCTGAGTTCCTTCAATGTATCCCCCTCTGGGGTACAGCCCGGATCACCAGATACTCAGAGAAATCCCAGATTCTCTCTGCCCAAAGCAATGGTATATCCCAGGTTACTAGTTTTACTGTGGACCACTGCTACTGTATCTCACACAGCACTTGAGTATAGTTATCAAACAAGCAGAAATTTATTTAACAACCGATAGAGATTTAAACCAACAAATGTGAGTGATGGAAACCAACTGTTACCAACTAAACAAAATCAGAAAATGCAACCTACACTTTTTAATAGTTAGCTTTCCTATCTAAGTAGAGTCTCACCTCACACTTCAGTCAATTTCACTGATTGCTAGTCCCTAGGCACCACAGCCCTGCCTTTCATGAAGCGCCACCGGTCATTAGGAATCTCCTTGGTGAATGGACCCAGAGTGTTTTTCTCCACCCTGTTATGAACTGAATCAGTCTTTTGTCTTTAGATTCACAGAAAGGACAATCTCCTCATTCTCATATTGTCCTTGTCACTTCCACAGGGTTTTGATGTCTATAATTTGTCGTTGATGGTTTTCCATTGGCTTTTCTGGGTTGGTGCAGAGGCTGACAATGGAGCAATACATCACATAACTGGCTAGCAAGGGAGAGGTGCCAATTCCCTCCCACTGGAATGGGCCGTCCCCACCAAGACCTATGATTGGGGTGACTCACTTTCACAACAATACCATATGGGCATAATTTTCCATGTACTTACATTACCCCTTAACTATGACTTGGACACACCTCTCGCAGTGAGTAGGAGTATCAATAATTTACAAGCTTTCAGTAGAGATCTCACTGCTATGCTTCCTGGATAACTATCATAAAAGCAGTGTATTAGGTGTGGGGAGTTTGTCAGGTCTGACACAGGAGTTGCTTGTGAAGAACAGTGACCCCTTTGCCAATTGGCACCAATGAGCTTTTGTCACAGATGCACTGAGCTATACAGTCACCCCCTGATAGAACAGAAAAGCCATCACAAAAAACAGAGAGAGGAACAATAAGATACTAAAATGACAATGGCTGGAACTCTCCATTTCTCTCAGTCTTTGCATTCATGGGCACTAAGAGTTGTAGCTACAGTTGAGGAACCAGGTGAGCAGACAGCTGGCTCAGCCCTCCATACGAGTAACTTTCTCACATATAGGGAGATGGGTCAAAATTGGAATTGATGTTAAGGCTGTGTCTACACTTCAAACACTGGAAATATTCTTCTGACAACCCAACACTGCCTACACTGGGGCTCAGGTCACATTAACGACTTCTCTCAGTGGAGAGGACTTTTCACACCCCTGAGAGATGTGGCTATGCCAACACAGCTTTTCTACATCGACCAGGCTTTAGATGGCTTATTGACCTGAAAGGCAATGGATTTCAGTCTTTCTTTATATTGATGGTTGATGAGTGCAGCTGTCCTACCTGCTGGACACATCCTGTGACAGATGTCAGGCCTTTCCTTTGCAAATTAGAGAAGTGGGGAAGACAGTGACCCTTACATTCTAAGCTGGTAAAAATTTATACAACTTGTCACCTCAAGTAGCTTTCCTTTGAATAGAAATTGACTGAGGCTACGTCTACACTACGCGCCGTATCGGCGGGTAGCGATCGATTTTTCAGGGATCGATATATCGCGTCTCATCTAGACGCGATATATCGATCCCCGAACGTGCTTCTATCGATTCCGGAACTCCACCACCGCGAACGGCGGTGGCGGAGTCGACATGGAGAGCCCCGGACATCAATCCCGCGCCGTGAGGACGGGTAAGTTATTGATATAAGATACTTCGACTTCAGCTACGTTATTCACGTAGCTGAAGTTGCGTATCTTATATCGATTTTCCCCCTTAGTGTAGACCAGCCCTTAGAAACTAAACAAAATAAATTCTATTTGAAAACACAAAATACTAAAATCTATACTGGGCCAATATTCTCTTATACACACTTTCTCATACACATTTTCCCACCCCAACCTTTGGAGTGAGGTTTTTGACCAGAACTCCTTACACTACAGGGGGTAAATTAAATCAAATTAACTATTCAAGATTAGCCACCATTTCCTGTACGACTAACAAAACAAAAAAAAAACAACTTTCAGTTTTCCAAAATACTTCAGATTATCACACATTTAGTCTCTTCTTCTTTAACCAATAACTTCACCAATAATCTCATTTTAAGAGATGATAAAAACATATTCAAAGATCACAAATTCTTATCATATATGTTAAGTTTTCTTCTAATGCCCATTGCCAACAACTGAACCTTGGCTCAAGATGTGGGTTGTCCCAACCACTTCTGTGAGTTCATATATCTCAGGATCTTCTACAGTATGTGTTGGTGGAAGGGGTCTCCTATGTTGGAATCTTTGCATCATGAGGAAAAATACCTCTCGTGTCACACTTTTAATCTTTCAAAGTGAGAGAAGATAGAGGAGAAGTGATGTAAATGCATAAAACACAAGAGAGAACTGTCTGGTCTACACTAAAGACATTTATCGGTTAACTATATTACTCAGATGTGTGAAAAATCCACACCACTGAGCAATGTAGTTACACAGCCCTAACCCCCTGTGTAGATAGCGATACATCAGCAGCAGAACTTCTCCTGCCAAAAGAGCCACTGCCGCTTGCGAGGGTTGGACTAATCAAGTCCGATGGGAGAAATCTCTCCCATAGGCTGAAAGCATCTGTAATAGCAGCGCTACAGCAGCGCAGCTACATTGGTGCAGCTGCACCAACATCAGCTTTATTGTGTAGCCATAGCATCAGACACAAAACCATAGAATCAGAACTCAACATGCGAGTATCCAGAAGTCTGAAATTGGAGCCTGATACATTCATTGCCTCATTGGTTACCATCATTTCTACAGCCTTGAAGTCCTTGTTACCCAATCAGGCAGCCAGTTTGGGATCCACGGGAAAGGAATGTCCTTTGAAGCACTCTCTCTTTGGATCCAAATGGTGAAGGATGATTGTTCTCAATGTAACCTGGCATCCTTTGGAACTGTAATCAGTGACACTGAACTAGGAAATGGAGTTGTACAAACAATTTTCCTTGGGTCATTGGTCACCATAGCTTCCTTTACTGGGGTGGAAACCAAGAACTGGGTGTGGACTCTTTCAGCCCCAGCTCTTTCCAAATCCTTGGCCTTGGTTAAAAGTAGAATCCTTTACAAAACCACTCCAAATCTCAGCAGTGTTAGTGAGGCTTACCAAAACATGGAGGCTTACCAAAACATGCCCAGCTTTTCTTTAATTTGGTGGCACAGTTCCAGGCAAGGGACTGGATACAGGGCTGGATCACAATCTTCATTAGTGACCAGAGCTGGAGTTTCTATTCAAAAATAGCTATTTTTCTGCAGCTATTAGATTTCCAAAACTGATTTGATTCGATATACATTTTTAGCACCTACAAAGGATAAATTCAACAAAACTCCGCTTCTATTTCCTCAACATCTGCATCATGAAGGGCAGCATCACCGATACAATAAGATTAGCTAGGAAAGATCTTCTGTAGGGCCTGGGTTACAAAGGCTTTGGAACCAAATACATGGGCATTGTGCCTAGTTCAAAAATCACTTAGCATGGAATTTTCTCCCCAGAACATCTGGGACAATATTGACTTAAACAATTGAACTACACTGTGTTCATATGCACTTTCTTCAGTTAGTTGGGGTTCTGCTGTTGTTCACCATTTCTGAGTAGAGATTTTAAATCACTGCTGTTTCTTTGTTAGCTGTCCAGTAAATTGGAGAGTTCTCTAATGCTGACAGAACTGCACTTCAACCTTTCTCCATGACATCATGCAGGGATGGGGAAAAAGCAAAGCTGAAGTGAGAAATGATGACTTTAGCAAATAGTCATTTGTCTTAAATTCTCCAATAAATCTGCACTACATCCTATCAAACTGAACTACTATCCAATTGAGTGACCAAACAGCCTTCAGGAAAGATAGAAACCCATATCACAGAGAGCTAGAATACATGGCAATGAAAGCAGCAAAGAATCCTGTGGCACCTTATAGACTAACAGACGTTTTGCAGCATGAGCTTTCATGGGTGAATATCCACTTCTTCTTCACTTGCATCCGAAGAAGTGGGTATTCACCCACGAAAGCTCATGCTGCAAAACATCTGTTAGTCTATAAGGTGCCACAGGATTCTTTGCTGCTTCTACAGAACCAGACTAACACGGCTACCCCTCTGATACATGGCAATGAAAGTGTGAAGTGAAATTCCAGAGCAGGTTACATCTGATTATTCAGAATCAGGACAAGAGATTCTCCCATCACATTCTCCTCTGATCCATTCAAACATACTTCACTCAGCACTGTCTCAATAGCCAGTTATGTTATTTACAAAATGTTTAGTATCCGAGCATTGCCATAATGGGGGACAAAACCACTCACACCTTGCCAGAAGTGGCTTTACCAATAGATGGAACCTGGGATTTAAACTGCCAATGAGCACACTGTGTTTGGGATCCATTTGAATTCCCCTTCCAGGTTTTGACACTTTCATCTCCAGTCAGAGCGACTCTGATAAAGGATTAAAGAAGTCAAAGCATCATCTCCAAGCACAGACAGCTAAGAACTGTTCCTCACAGGACACTTTGAGAAGTGGATGGATAGAATGTGATGATGATAACCTCTGCATGGCTCAGACAAAAGGTAACAGTTCTGCAGTGATGGGGAAGGAGGGAATCTTTGCGTCTCCCCATCTCCTTCCAGTGTCACAAAGGCTGAAATTACACTTTTTTTTCCTGCCCCTGCTCCTCTTCATTTAAATATAATTTGAAAAATTCCCATTATATCTGCTCTTTAGCACAACCCAGAGCAACCTGAGAACAAGTGGCAATGATACAATCTGTATCACTGGTGACTAACAATAACTTTGAAATAGGAAGAATAGTATAAATGTGATGCTCCCTGGTTCCTGATAGGAAGGACACACTAGAATTACTCATGGGATAATGGAGTTGATAGAAAGGACAAATGGGTCCACCTCAAAACAGGGCAAACTGCAAAAGGCAAAAATAGGCCCCTCATCTGGTCAAACTGAGGGATAACCATGCTGCAAACAGTTCAAACAGCTGTAAAAGTTACTATGTGGGAATCAGGAAAATTATTAGAGAAAAAAAAAGTATTGATAGCCCTAGAGGTGTTTATGTTGTTGATTTCCCTTGCAGATTCTCTGATGAATAACATGGGCTAAGTGCCCACAGAAGGTTTTCCCGCACTCACTGCATTTATAGGGTCTCCCACCGGTGCGGATTTTCTGATGTTTAGAAAGGCTTGAGCTGCTAGTGAAGGTTTTCCCACACTCACTGCATTCATAGGGCCTCTTCCCTGTGTGGATTCTCTGATGTCTAATAAGGACTGAGCTGCGATTGAATTTTTCCCCACACTCACTGCATTCATAAGGCCTCTCCCCTGTGTGGATTCTCTGATGTTGAGAAAAGGCTGATCTGTCACTGAAGCATTTCCCACACTCACTGCATTCATAGGGCCTCTCCCCTGTGTGGATTCTCTGATGGGTAAGAAGGTTTGAGCTGCGACTGAAGGTTTTCCCACACTCACTGCATTCATAGGGCCTCTCCCCTGTGTGGATTCTCTGATGTTGATAAAGGCCTGAGCTGCTAGTGAAGCATTTTCCACACTCAGTGCATTCATAGGGCCTCTCCCCTGTGTGGATTCTCTGATGCCTAATAAGGGGTGAACTGCTAGTGAAGCATTTTCCACACTCACTGCATTCATAGGGCCTCTCCCCTGTGTGGATTCTCTGATGCTTTATAAGGATGGAGTAATCACATATGTTTTCCCCAAACTCACTGCATGTATTTTTTCTCTTTCCGCTGAGGATTTCCTGTTGTGTTGTGGTTTCCTTGAGGTCCTTCTGAGTTTCCTGACAGGAAATACATTTACCCACTTTCTCCCCTGGCTGGTTTCCCTGCTCTCCTTCTGGTCTATGCTGAATATCATGGGATTTTTCCTGCTTATGACTCCAGGACACATTCCTTTTCGATCTTTGCGATAATGCTCTGTGTTTATCCACTTGCTCAACATTTTCCTGCTGAGAATTCTGCTCCTCTTTCTCACATACCCTTGCGTCACCTGCTGTGATAGAGACAGAAACCTCAAACAGGGATGGAAAGGGGAAGGCCAAACCAATACAAGTACTGGAGAGACGTCAAATAAAATCAGGAACTGAACTCCCCCAAGTTCTTCCCAAACAGGAGAGAGGAGGGGATCAATTCAGACTTCACATCCCATCCAAATTCATGGGGGAAGGGAGGAAGCTACTGCCTGGTGTCTGCTAGGGTCTACAGGAAGCCATGAGCTATATTTACCCTAAGGATACGACCCCTGCTAGGGACAATACTGAACTGAGAGACCTTCCAAGGGCTTTGTAGGGCATCCCAGATGTTTCCTTCAGGCACTTACAGATTCTGAGTTGGTTTAATGTTTCCTCACCTGTGCAGGGAGCTCTCAGGATCTCTCTTTCCTCTGAACCCTGGAGGTCTGGGACCCATGGCTCTTCCCCTTGTTCCAGCTGGGAGATCACATCAGGTTGGGAAACTGGAAACCCTGCTCAGATGAAAGAAAACAAAGGAGTTCAGTTGATTTCATAAGACTGTCATAAAAAAAACCACTCTATTAATTTAACTTCAGTGCTTAGTGTGATGGGTGTGCCTGGGGCAGTCCACACTGAAAATGCCAGGGTCAGGGCAGGATGAAAAAGGGAGAGCAGATGCTCCCAAAACTGGTGGTTAACACTGAAGTTAAACTCAATGATCAGTCACAAACTGTGCTTCTGATCCCACACACGGGTTATCGAGAAGCTGAAAAAAGAAATCACACGGCCCCCTTTATTGCATTCCAGTTCTCCGACTCCCAATCAGCACCTAGGTCCCGTACAGTGAGAGGTTATTTAAAAACTCTGCTCATATACAAAATGTTTTTCTGACCCCAAAAGGTCAGCCACATTACAAGATCACTATAGGTTTGGATCTTACCCAAAAGACCACACTGCCAGCCAATCCTTTAGCATGGAAAGACAAGATATGACACACAAAACGTTGTTAAATGGGAAAGTAGTGAGATGCATTCAGAAATCTATATATCAGGTTCTTAGCATTATTGGTGAGTTGCTGGCTTGAAAGTCCGTCTGGAACACATCCACAGGTTGGATGGGTCATTCAGTCCTTTGTTCAAGGCTTCAGTTTGTAGAGAATTTGCTCCAGAGGTAGGAAGAGGGATTGAAGACAAAATGGAGATGATGCAGCTGCCCTTTATATTCCTTTTGCCATGTGGCTTGTACTTCCTGTGTCCCAAACACAAGCTTCACAGCACATGGCATGGAAAAGCCTTGGAGGTCTCACCACATAGACATACCCCTGCAGGTCTTGCTGACTCAATAGGTTTATGCCCTTGATCAGAGATGGGCCACATCCAGCCGACAGGACCGTCCTGCCCGGTCCCTGAGCTCCTGGCTGGGGAGGCTAGCCCCTCCCCGACCACCACACCACTGCGCGGGCAGTGCTCCTGCGGGGCGGGGCGGGGCTGTGCGCTCCTGCAGGGCAGTGTGTCTGGCTCTGCGTGGTCCACGTGGCTGCCAGACACGCTGCTCTGAGCAGCATGGTAAGGAGGTGGGGGCATTGGATAAGGAGCAGGGAGTCCCGGGGGGCAGTCAGGGGACGGTTGGATGGGGCGGAGGTTCTGGGGGGACAGGGGTTGGATAGGTGTGGGAGTCCCAGGGGTCTGTCAGTGGGTGGATAGAGATCAGGGCAGTCAGGGGACAGGTAGCAGCGGGGTTGGGTAGGGGGTGGGGTCCTGGGAGGGCAGTTGGGGGGTCTCTGGAGGGGGCGCTCAGGGGACAAGGAGCAGGGGGGGTTGGATTTCTCGGGGATTCTGAGGGGGGCAGACAGGGGGCGGTAAGTGGGAGGGGGCGGATAGGGGGTGGGGCCAGGGTGTTTGGGGACCCCAATGTGGCCCTCGGGCTAAAAAGTTTGCCCACCCCTGCCCTTGATCCTTTCCATGGTCTCACTGTACAGCTGATGGGCCATCAAACAGCCTAGACAGCGCTGATGCCAATACGTCTCACCCAGAAACACTGCCCAAGTCTGGAAATACAGATCTACTCTACAAATCTATAACTCACAATACAAAGGTGATACAAACATAGAAACAAAATCATCATACTTGGAAAAGCATAACATTTTCACTGACACCTGTCATGGCATATCTAGCACGAGTCATTTCAATGGTATCAAATTGGTATTGATAATAAAAAAAATAACATAAAATGTCTCACAATTCCATACAGTGTCACACTTGGTAAAGCAGTGAATTCCCAAGACCAGCTCCCCCGGTCCTTGAAGATGCTGAACACTGTGCTTATGATGTATTGAAATACCCACATATCTGCTGGGAACACACACACACAGACACTGTGTCAGTCTGTACCCCTATGTTCACTCTTCTGGAAAATTCTGATCAATTTGGTACACAGAATGGCATTTTGAAAACACAGTCTACTGAATATTATCCTGTTAAAATGTGTAGCAACACTATGTAAAATTATGAGATTTTACTGTATGATATTACTGAAAGTTATAATTCCGGGGAAGATCAGTTTCTCGGAGACAGCAAGTTAAACAGCTGGTCAAACAGCCATTCTGTGGCAGAGGGAAGGTGTGAAGACATTTACATTCCATCACAGGGACACTTGAAGCTCATATGTACAACGGACAGCCTGGCACCATGACTCAGCTGAGAACTGAAGTTGTTTCTAGTACAAAGGACTGAATTATAAAAAGAGGTGAGAAAAATGCTTGAGACTCTCTCTCCCCTTTCCCTCTGCTCATGACAACTCCTGCAGAGCTGAACGTGGGCGGCAGGGGCGGGTTAGGGGAGTCCTGGCTGAAAGGAAAACCAGCCTGTCTCAGCAGATGGTGAGAGAACATTTGCTTTCAATCCGTTTCAGCTTGTTAACTTAGATCGGGGTGGGCAAACTTTTTAGCCAGAGGGCCACATTGGGCTTCCAAAATTGTATGGAGGGCCGGGTAGGGAAGGCTGTGCCTCCCCAAACAGCCTGATCCCGCCCCTTATCCGATCCGACCCACTTCCTGTCCCGACTGCCTCCTTCAGAACTGCCGACCCATCCAACCCCCCCTGCTCCTTGTCCTCTGATCACCTGCTCCAGAGACCCCCACCACCACTAACCACCACCCCCAGGACTCCCCTGGGATCCCACCCCCTATCTAAGCTTCCCTGGTCCTTGTCCCCTCCCAACCCCCCCCCAACTACCGCCCCCCCCAGAACCCCACCCAACCCCTCCTGCTCCCTGTCCCCTCACTGCCCCGACCCATATCCACATCCCTGCCCCCTGACGGACCCCGGGACTCCCACGCCTATCCAACCCCCCCCATTCCCCATCCCCTGACCAGACGCCCAACCGCCCCCTGCTCCCTGTCCCTTGACTGTCCCCGGGACTCCATGCCCCTTATCCAACCCCCCAGCCCTGGCCCCCTTACCACAGCCATGCGGCCCGCCAGAGCTAGACACAAGGTCCCTCAGGAGCGTGCAGACCGGCCCCCTTACCATGCCGCTCAGAGCAGTAGGAGCTCGCAGCCCCACCGCTGCAGCACTGCCCAGGAGCGGTGGGCCAGAGCATGTTGAGGCTGCAGGGGGATAGCGGGGGGCAAGGGGACAGCAGGGGAGGGGAGAGGGGAGCCTCCCCGGCCAGGAGCTCAGGGGCCGGGCAGGCTGGGCCCGCGGGCCGGATGTGGCCTGCGGGCTGTAGTTTGCCCACCCCTGACTTACATGTTAGTTTGTAAAAAGAACAGGAGTACTTGTGGCACCTTAGAGACTAACAAATTTATTTGTGTTTTATCTGCATTTCTTTTGTAAACAATTCTGACTTTTATGCCTCGTTACCTGTAGTCACTTAAAATCTTTTTTTTTGGTAATTAACAATCTTCTTTTATTGTTTTATCCAACTAGTGTATTTGGATTAAAGTGTGTTGGAAACTGCATTTGGGATGTAGCGGGGTGGACCCCTGCTCATGCCCTGAAGGGTTAAAAACAGCCCTGGGAGGGGGCTGTGGCTGGAGAAAGCAGCTTTTAAGCTGGGCTGATTGGGGGAAGTGGCTGCAGCTGGGGCCACACCCCAAACAGACTCAGCTGCCCTATAAAGGCAGAGAAGCCAGGGGCAGATAGAATCTCTCTCTGTTTGTAGAGGGAGATGGGCCCGGCTGCAGGGAGCTGGACACAGGGTACCTGAGTGGAGCAGGGCTGGGGAAAGGCAGAGGAGCTGGGGAGCTCCAGCCTGGAAAGCCCCAGGCTGCGGCCTAGCAGAAGGCAATAGGTACTGGGGGGTTGCAGAGGGCAGCCCAGGGGTAGGCAAAGGCAGCAGGTCCAAACCCTCCTTGCCAGTGATGAGTGGCTGATACTGCAGCCTGCCCCAGGGGGTGGGGCCAGACGATGACTGGCCTTATACTGAGCCAAGGTGGGAATAGAGGGTGGGAGTTCCCTGGGGAGGGGAGACCCTAAGACTGAGGGGTTACTGCCAGAGGGCAGCACCCCAGGTAAAAGGGGCACCAGGTCCAGGGAGGGACACGGGAGGCCAGATGACAGGCGGATCTCCGGCCTGCAGAGGGTGCGCCGGAGCTGGAATGAGCTAATTCCCAGAAATCACCAGCAGGGGGTGCCGCAGGGATGAGTCCACTCATCTACATGAGATAACAAGGCTGGTGCATGTCATTTTCCACTGATGAAATGACAGACTTCATATGAGCTTGCTTTGTTCAGTGGTGTGCTGGACAGGGAAAGATGCACATTTCTGGGGGAAGTCTGGGAACAGAGACTTTTCTGGGGTTTTCCTGTGCTGCACTGTAACTTCTGAATCACTGACTAGCAGCACTCAATACTGTGTAGCTGGGAGCGAGTTACATGCTGGAGACTGTGTGTTAACTGCCCAGGAGTGGCTGCTCTCACAGTAAAACAGTGGAAAAGTCACCCCAGCTTGGGAAGGTAATAAAGGTAATAATTGGAGATATACCAATCTCCTAGAACTGGAAGGGACCTTGAAAGGTCATTGAGTCCAGCCCCCTGCCTTCACCAACAGGACCAATTTTTGCCCCAGATCCCCAAGTGGCCTCCTCAAGGATTGAACTCACAACCCTGGGTTTAGCAGGCCAATGCTCAAACCACTGAGCTACGTGTCCCCCCACATCTCAAATATGGCTGTAGGAGCTGGATTTTATAATGTACTGAGAGAATTTAATGTATGATTTGATTTCATCCTGTCAGCCACCCTGTTTGAATAGCAGAAAGGAATGACAGACCAGAACAATCCTTCTGACTGATTGTGGTCACCTTTTGTTTTAGGATAAGTTACACTGTCTACTATGGTTTCCTCTATGTATTACAAATTAGGCACTCTAGTTAAATATACATTTCTTTCTTTTAAGGTTGAGTAAATAAGAGACAGGATTCTCTATTGTGTCTATGTTAAGTAGATTAGAGAAACATTGAAGGCAAGGTTTCATTTGCAATGCCTTTTTGCTCCATATAAAATACTACTGTTTGTACTCTCAGTGGGTTTGTGTGAATGAGGATGTATGCATCAGGAAAAGAGAAGGTGTAAAGGCCATTGTTATAGCCAGAGTCAAGGAAGAAGGAGTCAAGAGACTTAAAGGGCATCAAAGAATCATCAACGCGCATCCATAACGAAGGGCAGATTGATGACCCTGAGGTAAAGGCTGGCACCCCTGAGGACAATTGATTAAATCAGAACAAAGGACAGGCTGACCCTCTCGGAGGTGCACTGGAATGTTTACACTAGTTAAGAAGTAACCGATCACAAACTGACACAGCAAAATCCATAGACTTCAACACAGGAAAAAACCCTATAAGAACCAGGGTGCTTGGCCATGGGAGTTTGGGTTCATCTTGCCACACTCCAGGAGCATTGGATCGTGGCCAACAAGAGCCCAGCCCCACACTCGTGCTCAATGTACCTGGCCTTTAGATTGGCTTACGCTACAACAGACTGGTAACTATGAACTGCTCTGGCAGAGGGAGGGAGGGAGGGGTGTGTGTGTGTGTGTGTGTGTGTGTGTGTGTGTGTGTGTGTGTGTGTGTGTGTGTGTGTGTGTGTGTGTGTGTGTGTGTGTGTGTGTGTGTGTGTGTGTGTGTGTGTGTGTGACTTGTATTCTCAATAAATGTATTTACCTTCCTCTATAAAGATCCCGTGTGCTTTGTAGGAACATAACACTGGGTACAGATGTGGTCGCCCTATCTCAAAGAAGTTTACTTATGCAAACAGGAGATATTTGACACTGTGCAATACTGTTCCTGTGTTCTGCAGCAGGGGAGGGTCTGTGGCAGTGTGTGGGTCACTGGCATATTGGGGTGATGCAGAGACAGGACAGAGCAGAGGTGGCATTGTGGGGCTGGCGTGAACCTTTTCTCTTCATTTCCCCTTCCAAGAACTGAGGGGACAGGAATCCTTACCCAGCGAGGTCACATTCTCATAGTTCTCCTGCATGACGTCTCTGTAGAGGGCTCTCTGAACAGGGTCCAGCAGAGCCCACTCTTCCCTGGAGAAATACACAGCCACCTCCTCAAAGGTCACTGGCCCCTGAAAGAGCAAGGGTCCAACACTCAGTACCTGCTGCCTCACTCACAGCCCCGCTATTTGTGGGGGAGAGAAGCCAATCAAATGCAAGCTCTGGGTGGATCACAGTCAGAGTCCCACCTCCACCCCACTCAGAGCATCCTGGAAACACCAGGTTAAGGGGACGAATAGAGAGTCCCTTTTCTCTCCCAGCAGATCCATCACATGCCTACTAGCCACAGACCGATACAGGAGATGGAGCCCCTAGCAGGGACCAGGGAGAGCTCCCTGGTAGGAAGCCCAACACCCTCCCCATTGTGAGGAGCTGGATATGAAGGGAGGGGAATCTCCCCTAAACCTCACTGGTGGGTGCCCCCTTCATATCTCACAGCGGCTGGTCAGTCAGGTCAGGCTCCAGCACTGGGAGTCTGGTCAGTTTTCCTAGCCCCATGTAGGAGGGTTATTTTCTGTTTCACAAATTGGGGTAGTTCCACCTCCTAATCTCATGGGTCTGTTCCTAGAATCTGGGCCACTCATTAAACTCCCCCCAGCAGGAATGTCACAAGCTGTCCTCCTCCCTTCCCCACCCTGTGCATTTCCTGCCCCGCTCCAAACCAGACTGTGCAAATCTTCCCATCTCCGGTGTATTTGCTGTCCCTCTCCCTCCCGCAGGAACCCACCAGCAACCCCCCGATAATCCCTACCTGAACAGCCTCCTCTGCAGCCATTTCTCTCCCCTGTCCCATGGCAGGATGGGATGAGCTGGAGTGAAACATGGACGTCATTCTGCAGCCTGGGAGGGTGAGAAGGGCAGTTGTGGGGGTTACAGAACAGGCTTTAGTTAATGTCACAGGACGATTCCCCCAGGCCCTTTCCCTGCAGACAGACATGCTAGACTCTGCCATCCTGGGAAAATGCTCAATCTCTTTATTACAGTGTAGACCTGGCCCCTCCTGCCAGGCTAAGCCCACAGAGAGATTTTTAACCTTCCTTCTCCCTCCCTCAATCTCATAACTAAGTCTCTGAACACAAGGCTAGAAAAGAGCAGAACCAAAGGAGTCACTGTGGGGGATTCCCTCGGACACCGACCCCCCGGCAGTCACACCCCAGCAGGGGGAATATGGAGTCAAGAACCAGCTTTTCCTCTGTCTGATCCTTTTCTTGTTCACTGGAAAGTGGTTCTGCCCAGGGATGCTGCAATACATGTGTCTGGGTGCACTAGAGAGCTGGAAATCTCTCCCCACCACTCATTTCTCCCACTGCCCCTTTCAGTCTCTCCTTCCCCTGTCCTCTCTCCCTGCCCCTCTGGCTGAGGCAGTACTATTCCTGGGGGCTTTGCTCTCCCATGGCTGGATTTGCTCCTGGCAATTGCTAATGGGAGGAGAGGCTGTTTGTGCAGAGTCACTTTCTTGCCAGTCCCCAGCACTTTCCCAGAGGACTTTCAGTTACCTGGAGTCTGTGGTAGAATTTGTATTAACAGGGCCCAGTGCTGCCCCAAGGGGCTAGGACCAGCTGCAGAAAGTCATCACCTGGGCCAGGCAGAGAAGCAGCTTTAATTAAGGTCACATCCCAGCACAGAGCCCCGCTGGGGGAGCAGCAGCTGCTAAGCCTGGTCTCCCAGATCACAATGGAGGCTGCAGCGTCTGACCCAGGAAGCTGAACCCCAATATCCCGGGCAGAGAGGGACAGAGCGTTTGAGCAGCTTCCCTCCTTTAGCTCTCTGGGGAGAGCAGCTAATGAGAGCCCCTCTTCACAGGGAGAATTGCTGATCTCAGTCACCCCACTGTCCATCCGGAGTCACTCCTTGTCTTTCCATGCAGTGACTCTGGATTAACAATGGTCTCAATGAAACCAGATTTCAGAATGAATGAGTCCAGAACGCGGTGGAAGAGACCATTGTGTGGCATTTCTAGCCCCCTTCCCACCTGCCGCACCCCCAAGATCTAGTATAAGGACTCGGGGCACAAATTTTCCCAATGGAACTGGAAGGTCCTGGAGTTTTCAAGATGTTTGATAAGTGGCTAGAAAGTTATCATGGTGACTGGGCCTAGCTGGGGAATGCTGGGATGTGCTTGGAGTCAGGATTCTGGCACAAGCTGATCAGAGAGAAGGAGCATGGTTAGTAGCAGCCCCCCAGAGCCTCCATCCAGGGCCCCCCAGACACCCCCAGTACCCAGAGTCCAGACCCCGCAGCCAGAGTCCCACCAGATATTCCCTGGGACCCAACCCCCAAAATCCCTGAACAGGGACTCCAGATACCCCTCAGCACCCCACTGGCCAGAGAACCCCCACCAGACCATCACTGGCAGGCTGGGAATCCTAAAGGTTCCCCCCACCAAGAGCCCCCAACAGCCAGGGACCACCCCCCCAGGGGACCCCTCACTGGGAATTCAGTCCCTCACTGCCTGCCCAGGATTCCCCTACTGCCTGCCTAGGATCCCACCTGCCCTCCAGCAGGACCTGCCAGGCCGTTTGCCTGGGACCCCCTGATGCTTTACAATGGGACCCCTCCCTCTGCTTGCCTGGCATCCCGACCTAGCTCCTGGCACTCCCCCACCCAGTTCTGTGCATTGGGCACGACTGAGCCCCTGGCACAGCACCAGGCTCCCTCCAGCCCCCTGCCCCGCCTCCCCAAGAGACGCCCACCCTCACTGTTCTGCACCAACGTGTCCCCAGCGATACCCACCTCCAGGACCCACAGCCTCAGGGCTGGGCACATCAGAACCCCTCTCCCCCCAAACCTCCAGAACCCCCTGCCCAGTCACCCAGAGGCCTCCCCCTCCCACAATGCCCCTTCAGCTCCAGCTGCAATCTCCCCACACAGACACCCCATCCCCTACCCCAGCAAGTTACCTCACTGTGTCTGCTAAGTGGATAGAAAGTTATCACTGCCCCCTGCTGGCCAGTCACCCGGGCAGAGGGATCCCTGGGGGGTGCTGCTTTAACAGGAGAATGGAAGGCCTGGAGGGCAAGAAAGGTCCATGCCCTGTCACTAGCTACATCTTCGCACTGCGGGAAGCAACCCCTCCCAGAGGCCATTTGTCATGGGCTTTGGGACACTTCTGGACCCAGGCTGCACTCAGAGTGACCTCCTCACCCAGTGCCAGCTGGAGAAAAGACAAGGGTCCAGCCAACTCTCCTGTTACCAGCTGGGAACCACTGATCCCCCAAACGGGGAGGCCTCTGGGTTTGATGGGTATTAAATCCGTTTAGAAAGGAAAGTGGAAAATCAGAGGGATTTTATCTCAGTTGTTGATACGAGGTAAAATCTGAGTGTTTCACATCAATATCTGACAACTGAATAGAGAGAAAATGGGCAACATTTGCCAACATTTTATATCCATGTTCAGGAATCTGAGAAAAGGTGTAAATTTGAGATTTTCTTACTTTTTTATAATTAGAGAGACAGGGAAAAATCTCAGGCCATAGTCATTTAGAAATAGACAATTGGAGAAAAAGTGGGGTTTAGGATAATTTTTATCAATCTTTGAGATTTGCAGAGAATACGTGTCAGAAACTACACAGTTGATAACATGAGAGGGGAGAGGGATAGCTCGGTGGTTTGAGCACTGGCCTGCTAAACCCAGGGTTGTGAGTTCAGTCCTTGAGGGGGCCATTTAGGAATCTGTGGTAAAAAGCTGTTGGAGGATTTAGTTGGGGATTGGTCCTGCTTTGAGCAGGGGGTTGGACTAGATACTGCCTGAGGTCCCTTCCAACCCTGGTATTCTATGAACACCACCAAGATCTGAGGGGATTTTATATTACTGTTAAATAACTAGAGGGAAAAGTGGGACTGTTGGACTGGATTTTATATTACTGTCCAATACATAAACAGAAAGTGATGGCTCCCCCCACCATTCCCATGGGCAGCAGGGAGCCCTGTGAGGAGCTGCTTTAAGAGGGCAAAGGGGGGGGAGCTGGCAGGTCCCTGGAGGAGGGAAGGGGGCAGCAGCGGGGGATGGGCAGGTGGCTGTGGTGGTAGTTGGGGACAGTAACTGGGACTGGGAAACCGGGGTCCGGGCAGCCCCCACGGGGGCACGTGCCCCTCCCGTCCCCCCCGGCAGAGAACCGGCATCTCACCCCCCCCCCCCCGCCGCCAGGGGCAGCCACGTGCTGGGGACTGACCCAGGGCAACAATTTCCCACCCGGACAAGGACAAATCGCTGCAGGTAAAACGGGGGGGGGGACCCCCCATGGGAGAGATTTTAAATGGACATTGGAGACTCATGGAGAGACCGGGGGGGGGGGGGACAGAGGAGCCGAGAGAGCGGATCATGGGGGGGGGCGAATCTCCCCGGATGTTACAGCCCGAGCGAGACCCCGAGAGAGAAACGGGGCAGAACCGGAGAGACTCTGTACCGGGGGCGAGAGGCGCCAACAGGGACAGGAGCCAATTAACTCCCCGCCCCCCCCCGCTCCGGGGCGGATCCTGCTGCGGCTCCCGGGGCCGAGGCGGCTCCGAGGCTTCTCCCAGGTTCCCCGGGGCAGAGTCACGTGCCCGCCCCCCCCCGGGTCTCTCACTCACCGGCTCACACGGAGGCGGCAGCAGCAGCTTTGTTCTCCCGCCCCCAGCGGGGCTCGCACGGAGCATGCGCAGTTCCAGCTGCTGACCCCTCCCTCACCTGGGCTGGAGAGGGCGGACGCGCCCCCGGGGCAGGCTGGGAGATGTAGTTCCGGACTCTCCCTGGAGCGGAAGTGACGTCAGCGAGGGAGGCGGAGCCGGAGCGCGAACGCGCGCGGGGCGCTGCGGTTCTGCCTGGCTCGTGCGGGGCCGTTGGTGCCTCTCCCGGGCCGGAGAAGGTTTGTGCCGCTGGGGCTCTGGGCATGCGCAGATCGAGGCGGGAGACCTTCATTAACCCCCCCGTGCCCGGCCCGGCCCGGCCCGGCCCGGCCCGGCCCCCGCTGCGGAGCTGCAGCCTCCAGGTCCCGGACATGGCCGGGGGGAGGAGCCGGTGACCCCCCCCCCCGGGGAGCGGGGAGAGAAAGGGGGGGGCTGAGACCCCCTCGGATTTACCGCTGCCCCCCCCGTGGGGACCCCCCGCCCCCCCCGCCCCCTTTCTCCCTAGAGAGCCACGAGCAGCCCCCAGGGTGACCCCCCCTCCCCCCACCCCTGAGAAGTTCCCTGTCCCCCCCCCCCCGATTGTGCCCCATTTTCTCTCCCCTTCGCCAGTGGCCAGTTCAGAGCTCGGGTTTGGGGGTTTCCCCCATTTCCCCTGCAGGGATTTGTCCTTGTGCGGGTGGGAAATGGTTCCCCCCAGTGATTCCTGAGCTGGGCAGAGGGTGAATGGGCAGAGGCTGGGGGGGCCCTGAGACAGGGACACCTCTGGGCTGGGCGGGGCGGGGCGGGGCGGGGGCCTCTCTCTGCTGGCAACGGGGCCTGGGAAGGGCCAGGAAGGGGAGGGAGGAACAAGCGTCCCCCATGGAGACGGCCCAGCCCCAGGTTTCCCAGTCCAGCTACTTCCCCCCTCCCCCACCCTGCCCAACCCAGCAGCCCCCCCCCCTCCCCGCCTGTTAGTCACATTCCCAAACCCCACTTCCAGCCCCTCCCCACTGATAGTGACTTCACTCCAGCCCCACTCCTGTCCCCTGTGAGTGTGAGGCAAGAAGAATCCGTCCCATTCTGTTGTTGATTCAATATCCCTGTATAAGCCCCTCCAATTTCCCATCTTTTCTCTTGAATGGTGACATAAAATCTCCCCACATGTTAATGCTTGTCCCTTATATTGGCAAATATTTAGTTTGTGCCCCATTTTCTCCTCAGTTCTGAAATACTGATATCAAATTCTCAAAAATCTTCCCACTTTTCCCTCCAGGTCTGTGACTGAGATCAGGGCTCGTATCGTACTGAGCGTGGCCCTGTTCTGCCAGGTGCTGAAGAGACCCCACATGAGATCAGACCCCACTGTTGTGCCAGGTAAAACTGGGACCTGGACTGAGATCACGAACTGCCCCCCGCATGCCAGGCAGTGCACGACTGCGACCCAAACTGCTGCCTCCATTGTGCTGGGCACTTCAGAGATCCCGCTGAGTCTGGCATTGCACTGATCCTAACGAAGATCACACCCCACCACTGTACTGGGCACTGCACAGAACCTGACAGAGATCCTGCCCCCACATTTTGCCAGATACTGCAGGGGCCCTAAACAAAATCCGGGATCCTGTAATGCCGGGAGTTGCAGAGCCCCTGACTGAGGTCAGGCCCCCTGTTGCACAGGGCTCTGCACAGACATTGACCAAGATCAGGGTCCCCATTGTGACAGGTGCTGAACAGACACCAAGGGTATCTCTACCCTGCCATAAAACCCCCCAGCTGGCCCATGTCAGGTGACTCAGGCTCACAGGGCTCAGGCGAAGGGGCTGTTTAATTGCAGTGTAGTTGTCCGGGCTCGAGCTGGAGCCAGGCTGTAGGACCCTGCGAGGTGGGAGGGTGCCAGACCTTGGGCTGCAGCCCCAGCCAGAACATTGACACCACAATTAAACAGCCCCACAGCCTGAGCCGTGTGAGCCCAAGTCAGCGGGCACGGGCCAGCCGCCGGTGTCGAACAAGTTTGCATGGAGAATTTGGGGCAAAACTGGGAACTGAACCCAGATTGTTAGAATTCTTGCCTCTCCCCTTAACCCTAAGCCCAGCGTGTGTGTGTACAGCGTTGTTTTGGTCTGTATTTGCCTTGCATTGGCTTCCAAGGGAGACTGTGGAATTTCCTTCACTGGAGGTTTTTAAGACCAGGTTAGAGACACACCAGTCTGGGAATGTCTAGGGATACTTGGTCCTGCCTCAGCACAGGGGACTGGAGTAGACGCCCTCTCAAGATCCCTTCCAGGCCTACAATGAAATAATTCTCGTTTGTGCTGTGTCCTGTTCTACACTGAACTGTTTTCCATGGTGCCATTTGGAACTGTGATCGCACCATGTTGTGTAGCAGTTTTATGGTGCATTGTTTTGCCTCAGCATGTTTGGTGCCTGTGTTGTGCTCGTTTGAGATGAGCTCTTTATTTTTTTCGTTGTGTAATATTGTCCTAGGGTGTGTTAGTTTGCATCGTGTTTTTCTTTTCCTCTGTATTGTCATTTTATGCTGTGGCTTTTGTTTCTTTTTTCTTTTCTTTTTTCCTGAGTTTCCTGACATTATGTTGTGGTGGGTTTTACTCTGGATGTTGTGTTTTGTACGTATATATCGCATGGCATCCTAGAAATGTAGTGCTGGACAGGACCTCAAGATGTCATCAAGTCTAGCTCTCTCTGCTGAGGCAGGACCAAGTATCTGTAGATTATCTCTGACAGAGCTTTGTCCTACCTGTCCTTAAAAACTTCCAGGGAAAGAGACTCCCCAGCCCCCCTTGTAAGACTATTCCCGAGCTGACCTGCCTTAGCTCTGGGGACACCCATACAGACTGTAGTGGTGAGCAGCTCTGGAGAGAGAGGAGACCCCAGTGAGTGGGCAGCTGGGTAAAGAGACTGAAGTTGGGAGAAGAAACATTGACGTGTCCAAGGTCACCCAGGCTGTCTGTGACCGAGCTAGAAATAGGTTCTAGTGCCACTGTACTGCTGTTTCTGAAGGTCTCTGCCACCCTGGTGTTTTAGGCACTGGTGCAAACCCTTAGTACAGACAGAATTTACACTAGTGCACTCTGATTGGTACTGGTGCACCATGTCCCAGTTTGAAGGTTTGAGGTGGGGGGAAGTGACCTCACAGAGGCCTGGGGCTGGCTGAACAGTGCAGCTGGTAAGGGAGGGGCAGCAGTGAGCGCTGGAGGTATGAGCCAGGAGCGCAGCCCCACAGGGCTGGACACTGACTTCTCCTGACCCAGGGACACCCCCCCCAGTGAGGTGGTTTGTCCATGGATGCACAGGCTATCTTGGCAGGGCAGCTCAGCTGCAGTCCCTGCACACCTCTTCCTGCAGCCTAATCCAGTGTGCTCGGGGGACCTTCCCAAGCTGCAGGTGACGGGGCTCTGGAGCTAACAGGGTCTGTTCCTGGCTCTGTCACGGACCTGTTCAGTGACCATGGGGAAGTCACAGCCCCTCTCTCTGTAACGCTGTCTCCAGTGACTCGAGAGCACGAGCACCAGCCTCGGGCAGACGGGTAAGAAGCAGGGAACAAACCCCAAATTGGGTGTGAGGTCTGTATGGAGATTTCACCAACCTAGAATCCAGTGTAAACGCTTCAGGCGCTGTAACAGCATCAACATACAATCACAGACAGTCCTCTTGGGTGATCCCATATATCTTTCTGAGCTCCCCCCCACCCCCCCCAACACACACACATGCTATAAAAACTCCACTGCCCATGTGGGCCACAATAACTGGTTTTCTGCATATAAAATCCAGGGCTGGCATTAGGGGCAGCAAGCAGGGCAACTGCCTGCGGCCCCATGCCACAGGGGCCCCCACAAAGCTACATTGCTTAGGCTTTGGCTTCAGCCCTGGTGGTGGGGCTCAGGGGCCCAGACTTCAGCCCCATGCGCTGGGACTTCAGCTTTCTGCCCTGGGCCTCAGCGAGTCTAATGCCGACCTTGCTTGGCAGCCCCCTGAAAGCTGCTCACGGCCCACCAGGGAGCCCCAGACCCCTGGTTGAGAACCACTGTCTTACCCCACGAATCACAGCAATGTTCAGGTTACTGCCAGTCCCAAAGGACCAGTCACTTCCTTAGGTCAATTGAATCTTAGATCTTCCAACAAAGACAACACTTGTAGCCAGTCCTGTCATAACCTGTATTAAGATTTATTTAAAAGGACAGGAGAGTTGTTTACAAAGTTAAAGCAGGTAATCCTATAGATGCAGACGAGTTGCAGTCTTAGATTTCAAAGGTAATAGAAGCTTCTATAATAAGCAAGCTTTGCATATTCTTTAGGACTAACCCTGGCTAAGCAGCTGGGGATCTCTTGCTTATGCCTAGGAACTTTGCCCCCCAGAGTCCAAGCAGCATACAGATAATCAGTTCCTTCTGCATGGGGTTTTTCATCCCCTTCCTACCATGTGCTCTAAGCTGGAAACTCAGCTAATGGGAAGTCAAGAGCACAACAACAATTTTGTGTCTTTGTTAACATCCCATAATAGTCTATCTGGTGTGGATGGACCTTTCCTGCCAGGCAGGGTGTAATGCATTCGGTTGCCAATCAGCACTTCACCTAGGTAAAGTCTCTCTCCTGTGTGGTGATTTACATAGTCACAGAGGCTCACAATGCAGCTAGTCAGATGTTAACCCAGGCAGCAACTCACAAGCATTCAATGAAGTCTAAACACTAAACACATTCTTATGTTCACAGTCTGTATGAGGAGTATCTACTCATTGGGACTCACTGGGGAGCCACAGAAAGAAACAAGATGTGCTGAGGCAAGAAGGCCCAGTCTCAGCACCCCCGGGATCATGCTTCCCAAAGGCTAAAACTAGGCCCAGCCCATGAAGGGGGCACTGCCAGGAGAGACTGGATAAAGGCTGGAGCATCCAACAACTTAGTTAACCTGAGAGAGCTGCCTTGGGGACAATGACAGGGAGAATCCCCAGAGTGACTTCTTTGATTCTGCTCTTCTCTGGCCTTTGGTTCATGGAATCACAGAACTGGAAGGGACCTCGAGAGGTAGCTAGTCCAGTCCCCTGCCCTCAAGGCAGGATGAAGTATTATCTAGACCAGGGGTGGCCAACCTGAGCCTGAGAAAGAGCCAGAGTTTACCAATGTACATTGCCAAAGAATCCCAGTAATACGTCAGCAGCCCCCCATCAGCTCCCACCCATGGGAAGCCACAATAATCAGAACCTCCCGCTCCCTCCCCGCACCTCCAGATCAGCTGTTCACACTATGCAAGACACTGGGGGAGGGGTAATGGAGCGAGGGCACTGCGGGCTCAGGAAAGGGGGTGGGAGGGGGTGGAGTGGAGGCAGGGCCTGTAGCTGAGTAGTGAGCACACCCAGCACGTTGGAAGGTTGGTGCCTGTAGCTCCAACCCCGGAGTTGGTGCCTATACAAGGAGCCGCATATTAAATTGTAAAGAGCCACATGTTGGCCACCCCGATCTAGACCATCCCTGAGAGGTGTTTGTCCAGCCTGCTCTTAAAAATCCCCAACGATGGAGATTCCACAACTTCCCTAGGCAATGTATTCCAGTGCTTAACCACCCCGACAGTTAGGGAGTTTTTCCTAATGTCCAACCTAAACCTGCCTTGCTGGAATTTAAGCCCATTGCTTTTTGTCCTGTCCAGAGGTTAAGAAGAACAATGTTTCTCCCTCCTCCTTGAAATGACCTTTTATGTACTTGAAAGCTGATCATATCTTCTCCAGACTAAACAAACACAGTTTTTTCAGTCTTCCCTCATAGGTCATGTTCTCTAGACCTTTAATCATTTTTGTTGCTCTTCTCTGGACTTTCTCCAATTTGTCCACATCCTTCCTGAAATGTGGCACCCAGAACTGGACACAATACTCCAGTTGAGACCTAATCAGTGCGGAGTAGAGCAGAAGAATGACTTCTCGTGTCTTGCTTACAAAACTGCTGCTAATACAGATCAGAATTATACTTACTTTTTTTGCAACAGTGTAACACTGTTGACTCATATTTAGCTTGTGATCTACTGTGACTCCCAGATCCATTTCTGCAGTGCTCCTTCCTAGGCAGTTATTTCCTATCTTGTATGTGTGGAGCTGATTGTTCCTTCCTAAGTGGAGTATGTTGGATTTGTCCTTATTGAATTTCATCCTGTTTACTTCAGACCATTTCTCCAGTTTGTCCAGATAATTTTGAATTTTAATTCTATCCTCCAAAGCACTTGCAACCCCTCCCAGCTTGTTATCGTCCACAAACTTGATAAGTGTAAGAGAGCTACTGGGAGGGTTTCACCATGTGTCAAAGGGTTATAGCCTGGTGGGAGGGGGCTAGGCCTGTACTGGAATAAGGTCACTCTGTGCTTCACAGTGTGGCAGAACCTAGAATGTCCATTAGCAGGGGAAAATGCTGGGGGGAATTGACATGTGGAAAGGACAGAAACCCTGTCTGAATTCACTCACGTTGCCCTTCTCGCCCTGGCAGGCTACAGAATAACGTCCACGTTTCGCCCCAAATCATCCCCTCCTCCCAGCAGGAAGGAAATGGCTGCAGTGGAGCTGGCTCAGGTAAGGGATTCTCAGGGATGGGTTCTGCTTGGAGGGAGAGGAGCAGTAAATGTATAGGAAGGTGGGATCTGCTAGAGGTAGTGGGAGGCAGGAACTATCTAGGGTGCGGAATGGGAGGGGACAGGATGTGACAAACCTGCTGAGACTTGTGTACTCTAGGGTGTGATGGGTTGTCACCCCGGGGTGCAGTCTGGGGGGCTTCTGGGAACCGCTGTGCCCTCTAACCCTCAAGCTGGGCTGGCCCTTCTCTCATTGCTTTGCTGGAGATACAGCCAGCCTCTCCAGGCCCTGTTATCACCCAACACGACAGCAGGTGGCGCCATACAGCCAACTAAGCTACCTGAGTGCTTTACCTAAGCCACTCAAGGACAGATAGACGACAACAGCCAATTTCTCAGCGATAAGTGATAGCAAACAGATCAAAGCAGATGACTTAGCAAATAACCAAAAACTCAAACTAGGCCTAACATACTATCTGGATAGAATTTGAATTAGCAGTTTCTCACCCTGACTGATGATGGAAGCAGTCCACCAAGTTTCCATACACAAGCTAGAAATCCCATGTTCAGATCTGGCCCTGCGGGAGCTTTGGGGGCTGGCACTGGGGAAAGTGCGGGACTGTCTGAAGTTGGCTGCTTGGGATGTGGGTGAGGCCCTGGGGAGCTGGGGGTTGGGCTGCACCCCTGTCACTGCAGCCTGGGGCCCTGCGTTTCCTCTGGAAAAGCTGCTCCCTGTTTCACCAGCTCCTCTCAGTCTGAGTCCCAGGGACCCTGCACAGGCGTCTGCAGGGCAGGACGGGCCCTGAAATCTGGCAGCTGGGAGGTTTGCAGCAGTTTCTAACCCTCCCTCCCCTGCTTCTTCCAGGAGGCACCACAAAAGCATCTGGCCCCTCTGGGAAAAGAGAGAGAAGCAGCCAAAGCCGAGGAGGAGCAGCAGAGCGAGGAGCTGCTGGTAGGTGCCCAGAGCCCCCCGCCACTTAGGTTTGCCTGGCATAAGAATGACCTGGTGAGTGCAGGGCCCACCCTGCCAGCCTCAGCCAGGGACCCATCCCCGCTGGAGCCCAGGGAGCCTGCAGGGTCAGATACGGGGGTAACATGATGCCCTTAGGATGCAGGAGGCTGCTGGGCAGGAGAGGGTCAGTCTGTGTTAGCCCAGAGCCCCTGCCCACGGGCTGTCTGGACGTCACAGTGACCAGGGATCTTTTCTAGCTCCTGGGGGGGATGGGGAGGAAGGAGATGAAATGTGGGCTGCAGAGATGGAGGATTTGGCTCAGTGCACGTTGATGAGGTTTTGGGGAGAAGTGTCCCTCCTGTAGGTGATGTACAGCTCACCCTGGCCCTGATCCCTCCTCTCTTCCCGGGATAAATGAACTTCCCATCCCCCACCGCAAGAGCTCTTGTGTTCTGGTAAATAACTCTGCCACCCGCCCCAGGTGCATTTATGATTTTCCCCTGTTATGGAGCAGATGAATTTCGATGTTGATAAATGCAAAGTAATGCACATTGGAAAAGATAATATCAAATGCACATAAAGTGATGGGGTCTAAATTAGCTGTTACTGCTCAAGAAAGAGATTTTAGAGTCACTGTGGATAGTTCTGTGGAAACATCCACTGAATCTGCAGCAAACAGAATGTGGGGAATCATTAGGAAAGGGATAGACAGTAAAACAGAAATTATGCTATTGCCTCTATATAAATCTATTGTATGTCCACATCTTGAATACTGTGTGCAGATCTGGTCGCCCCATCTCAAAAAAGATATATTAGAATTGGAAAAGGTTCAGAGAAGGTCAGCAAAAATGAGAAAGGATATGGAACAGCTTCCGTATGAGGCGAGATTAATAAGACTGAAGCTATGGCTACACTCTTCAGCTTTTAGCGACACGACTGTGCCGCTACAGCCGTTCTGCTGCCAGGCGCGTAGTGTAGCTGCTCTTTGTTGGCAGGAGAGAAGTGCCAGTGTAGACGAAGCCTGAGACTGTTCATCTTGGAGAAGAGACGACTAAGGGGGGATATGGTAGAGGTCTATAAAATGATGACTTGTGTGGCGAAAATAAATAAGGAAGTGTTATTTCCTCCTCATAACACAAGAACTAGGGGTCATCCAGTGAAATGAATAGGCAGCAGGTTTAAAACAAACAAAAGGAAGTATTTCTTCACACAACGGACAGTCAACCTGTGGAACCCTTGCCAGGGGATGTTGTGAAGGCCAAGACACTAACAGGGCTCTAAAAAGAACTAGAGAAGTGCATGGAGGACAGGTCCCTTAGGGGCTATTAGCCAGGATGGGCAGGGATGGTGTCCCTAGCCTCTGTTTGCCAGAAGCTGGGAATGGGCGACAGGGGATGGGTCACTTGATGATTCCCTGTTCTGTACATTCCCTCTGGGGCACCTGGCATTGGCCACTGTCAGAAGACAGGATACCGGGCTAGATGGGCCTTTGGTCTGACCCAGTCTGGCTGTTCTTATGTTCTCTGTTCCTCTGTTACTGAGCCGCCCTCTCCCTGTTGCAGAAACAGACGGCAGCCGAGAGGCAGAAGATTGTCTGGGAGTGGCAGGAGCTGCGAGGGTTTCTGGAGGAGCAGGAGCAGCGGCTGCTGTCCCGGCTGGAGGAGCTAGAGAGAGCCATTGTCCAGCGATGGGATGAGGGCGTCTGCAGCCTGTCCTGGCAGATTTCCCTGCTCAGCGAGAGGGGAGGAGAGAAGGGGCAGCAGCCGCTGAGCCAACCCCTGCAGGTCAGGCTGTCATTGCAATGATCATACGTAGCGTTTCTATAGGTGCTTCTGAGCCCTGGACCCGAAAGCACTTTGCAGAGTGGGGTCGGGGCATTATCCCTCTGGGACAAATGGGGAAAGTTAGGCAGAGGGAGGGGCAGAGCCCTGCCCAAGGTCACACAGCGGGTCTGGCAGCGGCGCCAGGGATGGGGCCTGGGAGTCCTGGATGCTGCAGCCCCAAGACCTTCTCTCCTGGAAATGTCTCTCTGCATTTGCACTTGGAGGGTGAAATCCCCTCCCCCACCATGCTGAGGTCCCGAGCCAGGCCCAAGGCCCCTCACACGGCAGGTTAATGGGTTTAGTGGGGCCAGGGGCCTTCTGGTCTCTCGGCACTGGGGGGAATTTGATTCTCAATGCAGAGAAATATCTTCTGCCTGTAAAGTGCCCGGGGAGAAGATTCCCGCAGTGGCGACCTGCCCGCAGGGATTGCTGGGGCTGCGTAGAGGAAAGTCCCTGCGGGGTGTGTGGGGGGGCAGCTGCTCTGGGAATGTAAACCCGAAATTCCCCTACTGCCCGAGGCCTCAGTGGTGACCCCTGCAGAGCAGGAGGCCTCCCCGCCCAGGGACACTGCCCCTGACGGCCTCCTCTTTCTCCCCCTCTTTAGGGTGCTGGGAGCACTGGGGGCAGGTAAGTCCTGGGCTCCATTTCCCTCCCCCTCATGGGCCGTTAGGTTTGATAACTGCGCTGAATAGGAAGCTGCCTCCTGCCCTGGGAGTGTGTGATTCTGGCTCCCCTAGTGGCTGACTCAGGTAGGAGAAGAGCCGGTTACTGTCTGATCGCTCATGAGGTCACAGCAGGGCTGCTAGACCCAGGGCCGATGGGACGGACCAGGCCTGTCTCCTGGACTGACTCACGTATTCCGAGAGTGCAGAATCTCAGCTTTCGCATTTGTTAAAGTGAGTTGCTGGCCCTCAGCACCTCCCCAGTGTAAACGGAGACAGCGTTGCCTTGCTGGGGCTGCCAGCAGCCTGAAGCCGTAGCTCTGAGAGCGTGAACTCTCCTGTCCCCTGCTAATGTCATTGGGGTGTCAACTGAAATAGCAACACTTTGATGTCAACATTCAACGTTCCCTGGCTGATCATTCGAGCAGGTGGAATGGGGAGAGGGCAGGAGTGAAACCTTTGTGGGGTGGGAATAGGGGGTTGCTGTAGGGAGGGAAGAACAGAGGAGAGACACAAGGACAAGGAAGCAAGAGAGAAATGGAGAAAGGAGGGTGGGAAAGGCAGGGAAACACAGGGAAGAACCAGCAGGGCCCTACAGGGTGTCTGGGAAGGGGCTGTTTTCCTCCTGAGTGACACTGAGTGTGACAGACAAAGACTTGGCAAAATACTAAGAACTAAAATTTTATTTCCCATACAAAGGGCAGATTCTCCTCTTGTTCCTTGTATGTGGGTGTCCCATGGAGAGCAGTGGGTGTTCTGCTGTGAATGGAGCAGGGCACAGAGTCCTAACCTGATGCCCTGGCCACTGGCCGTAAAGGACAGGGCAATGTGGCCCTCTCTGCGAATGAGCTGGATGCCCCAGGGTTACTGCTTCAGCTGAAGGGTTCGGGGGTTTTGGTGTTTAAGGGGCCAGGCTCATTCCCTGCTGGAGCCCTGGGCTCTGTCTGTGGCCACTGTCAGCATGTAGGACCTGCCCACTCTCTGGTCTGTGTCTCCTCCCTTTCCACATGATCCCCGTGCTGGTGCCCCTTGTTACTACAGTAAACCAGCGTAGGGAGTGGCTCTGCCCCCCCCAGAACCAGAGCGTCCCTGAGAAAGCCCCTGAACAACGTCTCCGTTCCTTGCTCTAGTGTCTCCCCACTTCCCGTCTCTCTGGGGAGCACAGGGCTGAGGTGACTCACCCTGACATTGACTATCTCAGGCTACAAAGCTCAGATCCAGGTTTCGTGAAGTTTGGGGGTTGCTGGGCTCAGGGTCTGGGGCTCAGGCCTATTTCTCACCCCTCCTTTCCCCAGCAGGGAGGACGGGACGTTTGGGAAGCCAGAGCCGTTGTTTGCGGAGCTGGAGAAGAGACTCAGTGATTTCTCTCTGCAAAGTGCCCTGCTGCAGGAGGTGCTGCTGGGATTCAAAGGTGAATTGGAGTCTGGGGATGGCGTCTCCTCTGGTTAGAGCGACCCTCGCCCTGGGGAGGAGTCGGGGACTCTAGTGATGTCACTGATCCTCGGCTCCATCTCACAGCCCAGCTCAGCGAGTCGCCCTTCCCCATGGAGCAGCCCTGTGGGGCTGGCTCTGTCTGCAGCGGCTGCGTTATCGGCCTCTGATCTCTGTCACCATCTCACAGTTAACAGCAGTTCCATTAATAAGCAATGGGGATTTCTCCATGAATGCGAGGGACTGAATCCTCACCTCTCCCACCTTCTCCTTCCCCTAGAGACGCTGCGACGGGGGCTGGGGAGCGACACAGGTACGTGTCTGTCTCTGACTGGCCATGGGGAGATTTCAGACCAATAACCATGTTAACGGCAGGGGATCGCAGCCTCCAGCACCTGGAAGCTGTGTAACAATGGGAAGCGATGTTACTTTGTTCTTGCACCACTATATTTTCAACTGATTGTCTCTTAAATATTTTAGCTCAACAATGTCACATAAGCATTTAAAGTGTTTTGCAGTTTTTTTAGTACTCATTTTTTTTGCCTTTGCTTTCTTTAATTATTGCATTTTTAACTGACTACATTCATTTTAAGAATTTTATTTTGCAGTTTTAATTTCAGTAATATTAATAGTGTTTTTAATTAAGTTTGCATAGTCTGATTTTAAAGCTTTTTTTAAAAAACCACTAAGGTCTTTGACAACTTTTCCTGGGTTTGAGTGGCTGCTTGATACTTTTTAAAAAAAAATACAAAGGCTGAGCTTTTTTTAAAAACTATTTATTTGAAAGTTTGTTAGTATAGTTAGGTTTTTTTTAAAAAATAGACTTTGTTTGTTGTGACTCTAAATTGGTAATGTAGTCACATTTTTAACTTATAATTCTTTTAGTGCACTATTTACCTCTTGTGACACAGGTTGTAGCTGATTTTTACACTTTAAATAAATAAAACAGCTATTAGCATCTAATTTGGTTAAAACAGCAATTATATATATATATATATATATATATATATATATATATATATATAATATTGTTTTTTTGCATAACCTGCACTACTTTAAGAATGCAACGTTTGTTTGGTTCTTTTAATTAACTTTTTGCTCTAAACTTTTTTTTTATGCTTACATTATGCCTTAAATTAATTTATATTTCTTGGAATGATTTTATTCATTTAAGATAGAATCTTAATTTTTTTTTCTCCCCATACATTCCTAGCCATCCCGATGATGATTAATTTCTGGGAAACATCCTCAGCAGAATTATTTGAAGGTGTTGCACTGGAGAGTAAAGGCACAGAGGCAGTGGATTGTGGGAAAGAGGGTAAGTTTCATTACTAATCCTGCTCTTAAAAAGAGGGGTCTTTTTAGAAAACTAGTTTAACTTACAAGCACTGAGAGACTTTAAGAAAGTCACTAATCACGGGAGCAATGGGTCTCTTTGGAACATATTTTAACTGACAAGCCCTTAGAGCTTTCTGAGAAACAGGATAGAACTATGGTCAAAATGAAGTGCAAATTAATAAACGTGCATCATGAGGAGAAAGAGGAGGGAACACAAATTAAAATATAATGAAAACAAAGCCTCTCAGAAAGGAAATATATCAGTTTAGTAGCAGTGTTGCCATGTCAGGGATGAGGTGGGAGATGATTTTCTCTCTCTCCCCCCCCTCATCTCTTTTTAAAAGTTCCAAAAGGAACAAAAGTAGGTGGCATAGTTAATTTTTTATTATTTTGTTTACTAATTAAATCCATGTCCCTAAGGCCAAATTTGGCCTAGGTAACTTTGTTGCCACGTTTTCTTGTTTACCAAGCACAGAGCTTAGTACTGGCCCTGAATGACATCATTAGCCCCCTTTTGTTTGGACTAATTTAATTTTCTGTCGTTGGTCGTCTTGCACCTGTCCATGGCCTTCATGGCTGAAAAGAATTTAACCTACTTTTCATCAACTTGTTGCTATAGGGTATTGAAAGATCTTATGAACTTTTGTCTTCTTTTTACAGTGAAGTAAGGCAGAGAGTTCAAAACGTGGGTGTTACTGGAATTAACAGTTCCCAGGGTTGGTCCATGTATGTCATTGCACTGGGCTCATTCACGCCATGTAACACTCTCTTCCCATGCGTAGTCAATGCCGATACAAAACAATGATCTAGGCTGGTGTTTCTCGGCTGGTGGTTTGTGACCCCCGGGGGCTCAGGAAAGGCAGTCAGGAGGCGGTGAGATGTTGAGTCTTTCATTATGACAAAGCAAAGAAAATCTCACTCCCCAACTCCTGCACTCCCCTGTTCATTGTGGTCAGTGTTCTCTGTCAGCCTCTAGAAATATACAAGTTGTATATAGACTCAGCACTGGATACATGTTGTATTCTTACTTTTTTAGTAAATGTTCGAGGGTCAGAAAATATTTGGCTTCCAATAAGAGGTACTTGCTTACTTATTTCAGCTGTGAAATGAGGCAGTTTGCAGCTGTGCACAGTAACCCGTTCATTGCCTGTATCCCAGCCAGCGAGACTGAAACCCCTGCGGTGGTTAGTAGAAATGGGGACGAAGCAGAAAGTTTTGATTCAAACCGGCATTGAGTGCTGTCAGTGATCGCAGGAGAGCAAAGGAACCCAGGGATCATTGGTCACTAAGTCTCCCAGGCAGAGGGGGAGGTGGGGAAGAGAAGACAGAAAATGAAGGAGAAATAAGTGGGGAGTGGGAAGGTCACAAGCTCCCAAATGTGCCCACATCCAGTCAGTCATAAAGTCTAAGGCCAGAAGGGACCACTGGATCATCTGGTCTGACCTCCTGTCTAGCACTGGCTGCCAGCACCCGCCCACTAAACCCAACAGCTGGAGTGAGACCAAAGTCTTGCAGCCCAAGGAGACTAGACTGTTCTATGCCCCAGGCAGAGAATAGGAGGGACCGAGGTGCCCCAGACCCCTGCAGTGGCAGGGAAATGGTTAAGTGAGATATTTCTGGGTGATCCTAGTGAGTGCCGCACACCCCACGCTGCAGAGGAAGATGAAAAACCCCCAGGTCACCTACAACCTGACCCAGGTGGAAAATTTCTTCCACATCCCACCTATAATGATCAGTTAGACTCTGAGCATCGGAGCACAAAGAGAGAGAGAGAGAGAGAGAGAGATCCACCCTTCCCAATATCCTGTCTTCTTTTCTGGCCGTTCCTGAAGCTTCAGAGGAAAGAGATTAAAAAAACCCTCTAAAAATACATAGAGGGGGGCAAATCCCTTCCTGACCCCTAGCAGTTTTGGCTGAAACCCTGAAGCATGAGGGTGAGGAACATAATACATAAAATGGAAGTGAGCCCCACTTCACGGTCCACTATTTGTCTCTATTGACCAAGCCTTCCAGCTATCACCAGCAAACTTCATTTAATTTACTGCACCTACACTGGGCAGACTTTGTCCTGTCCCTGTCTCCTCCTGGTCCCCACCGTTGGGAGAGTTGCCCTCAGGGTTTTAAAACTAGCACAGTGGGTTTAGCACTGGTGGGAAGGGCCGGGTCTGGGCTGTGATAAAGTGATGGAATATTTTCCCAGCATGCGAGTCAGAAACATCTTGTGCAGGGAAAGGGCCGGGGAAGATCATGATGTGACAGGAACTAAAGGTCCTTCTGAAATCTTCCCTGTCACCCTTCTCACCCTGACAGGCGGCAGAGTAATGCCCACCTGTGGCTCCAGATTTTCCCACCCTCCCACGGGACAGGGAAGGGAACTGGCTGTAGTGGAGCCAGTCCAGGTAGGGATTATTGCGGGGTTGCTAATGGGTTCCTGCTGGAGGGAGAAGGGCAGGAAATACTGAGGGCTTGGGATCTTTGGGGGAGCTCAGAGTGGAGGTGGGATGGGGGCAGGAAATAACCAGGGTGGAGAAAGGGAGGGGAACACGGCGTGTGACAAACTTGCTGGGAATTGTTTAACCCAAGTCCTGGATTCCGGGAACAGATCCATTGGGTTTGGGGGAGGAAATGACCCTATTTGTGGAATGGGGTTGTGTTGGGGGTGGGGGAACCCTGGACAGCGCTGGGGAAAACGTATCCGATTCCCAGTGCAAGAACATGAACCTACTGGCCGGAGGCTGCTAGGAGATTCGAAGGAGGGGGTGGGAGGTTACCCACCAGTGGGGCCTAGAGTAGATAACCCCTCCCCTTCCTTCCAGCTGCTGGCAATGGGAAGCCTGTTGGGATTCCTACTGGGGAGCCGACCCTGGAGCCTGCTGGGGGCCCCATCCCCCGTATCAGCCTCTGGCTTCTAGGTGTGTGATGGAGGAGAAGACCCTTCCCCCTCTGTCTGCTGGGGGGGATGAGGGGATCTCTAGCTCCCTTGCTGTTTTGCCTCCTGGCTGCTCTGAGCAGGGTGGGGGTGGGACCCTGCTGACTGTCTCTCTCTCAGAGCATCCATTTGATTGGCTCCTCTCCCCCATGAATAGTGGGGCTGTGAGTGGGGCAGCAGGTTGTGAGTGGGGGACTCTTGCTCTTTCAGGGGCCAGTGACCTTCGAGGAGGTGGCTGTGTATTTCACCAGGGAAGAGTGGGCTCTGCTGGACCCCCGTCAGAGAGCCCTCTGCAGAGACGTCATGCAGGAGAACTATGAGAATGTGACCTCGCTGGGTAAGGATTCCCGTCCCCTCGGTTCTTAGAAGGGGAAATGAAGAGTTAAGGTTCACACCACCCCCACAATGCCACCTCTGCTCTGCCCTGTCTCAGCAACAGCCCACTGAGTGCATTGAAATGGGGCAGACTAGGTCCCTCAGGGTTCACATGCACCTCCCTTCGTATCACAGTCACACCTCTGCCAAGCTGCTCCAACTCCTCCCTCCACCATCCAGTTACAGCTACAGCTGACCCAGTGCACACAGCTGGAGGCATGTGGAGAAATGCTGGTATTCCCATCTGTGAACACAACACAGACAGTGGCACGTTCCTAGTCCTTCATAGCTATATTGGAATCATAGATTTTATGGCCAGAAAGGGCTATTAGGTCATCTAGTCTGACCTCCTGTATAACACAGGTCATAGAATTTCATCCAGTTACTGCTGTATTGAGCTGAATACCTTGTGTTGGACTCAGTCCGCCCCCAGAAAGGCATCCACTGCAACTTAACGACTTCAAGAAATGGAGAAACCTCCACTTCCTTTGTTACTTTGTTAACCGTTGCACCAGCCTTACTGAGCCATTCCCAGTGGCTAGTGCCAGCTGCAGGGCCAGGGGCAGAGTTAAGGTTGCATTTAAGAGGTGGTGTGTATATTAACTCTTCCTTTTCTGGTTTTCAGAGGTTTAGGTTTAGCCACCACCCACCTAGTGGAAAGGCATGCAGCACAACTGGGCAACCTGAACTTGGTATTTGTGTAGGTTATGGGCATTTAATTTCCTTATTTTTCTAATAGACTTTTTCAGCACTCTGTGTCTGCATGAGAGATTTTGCCAGCATAATTATATCAATTAAGGATGTGTTCTTTTGCATCCCTAACAAACACAGCTATGCTGACAAAACTTTGCAGCTCAGAAGAGGCCAGAGTGGATTTTAAAACACTTTAAAATATTGCTCTCAGCCCTGAAATTTTGGAATCAGGGGGAAACGTCTAAGAGGAACTCCTTCAGAATGCAAGCAAAACGCACAATACACCTAGTCTGAAAGTTAACAGTGGTACGGCTCCGACTCAGATGAATGGGTGTAGCTCAGAGGCAGTGGCCACAGCATGTCCTCTTGACCCAACCAGCCAATGACTGTGAGAGCAGTGTGAGGTTCCTATTCAGGAGTTCTTGTGGGGTAGGGGGAAGGAGAGCAGGGAGCAGTGGGAGGGGAGAACATGATGGGGGAGCTAGTCCTTGTGGGGTGCCACAAGGTAGGGAAGGCTGAGTGTAGTGCGAGGAAAGGGATAGGGATGTGGAAGACTAGAGGGAATCAGGGAGGGATGGGTACCATGGAAGTAAGAGGAGGTGAGGAATCAGAGACAGAATCTCCTGGGAACAGGGAGTGTGCTGGTTTGGGGGAGTGGGAGCCTGCGAATGGAGAAAGGGGGTGGAGGTCCCAGCAGTGGTGCTGTTGGAGCTTGGGGGATTGGGTAGGAGATCTGGGATCCTTGGAAGTGGAAAAGACTGAGGATAGTGGGAAGGGGATGGGGAGTGGTTTCTCCAAGGAGCAGGAAGGATCTGCTGGCAGTGGGAAGGGAAGGTTTCAGGGAGGCAGATATTTGGGGCCCTCCACTGCGAATGCTTTTGCCATAGTCTCTAATGACCTCTCCCTAAGCAAAGCTCAGAACCAGTGCTCCATCCTTATTCTTGACCCGTCAGCCACCTGTAATACCACTGACCATGGTCGTTGTCTTGACATCTTGTCTGCATCCTGGTTCTCCTCCTACCTCTGTAACCACTTCTTCAGCGTGTCCTTAGGAAGATCGTCCTCACCCCCACTCCTACAGGGCTCAGTCCTTGGTCACTTCCTCTGCACTTTATCTCTGGGAAATCTCGCCCCCAAACACAAATTCAGCTACTGTCCATATGCTGATGAATCACAGATCTACCGCTCTACTCCAGACCTGTCTCCTTCTGTCCAAACTGAAATCTCCGCCTCCCTCTGATGACTCCTCGTGGATGGCTAGCCAGCAACTCAAGCTCAACAGCTCAAATGTTGATAACAGAGCTCTTAATCCCCAAAGCCAGCCCCCCACCTCCTTTCTTGCTGTTCAACCCAGAATTAGCTGATGAAATCTCAAAGCCTCTGGCAATATTTGCAAACTCAGATGACAGAAGAGGTCCCAGAAGACTGGAGAAGGGTTAACATAGTGCCCATCTTTACAAAGGGGAAAAGGGAGGAGCTGGGGAACTATAGACTAGTCAGCCTGACCTCAATACCAGGGAAGCTATTAGAGCAATGTAAAATACATTCAATTTGCAAATACCCGGAGGATGAAGGGGTAATCGGTAGCAGGCAGCATGGATTTACTAAGAACATAGCATGACAAACCAGCCTGATATCCTTCTTTGATAGGGTAACTGGTTTGGTGGCTAAAATAGACCTGGACTTCAAAAAGGCGTTTGACACAGTCCCATGAGTAAGCTGGAGAAATGCAGGCTCAACAGAACTCCCATTAAGTGGATATATAATTGGTTACACAACCGCAAGGAAAGAATAACTATTATTGGAATGATGTCAGATTGGAGGGATTTCTCAAATGGGGTTTCACAGGGATCTGTTTTGTGTCTGTTGCTATTTAACGTCTTCATTAATGACCTGGATGTAGGAATAGAGAGCATACTGATCAAATTTGCAGACGACACAAAACTGGGGGGGTTGTCAACACTTTGTAGGCTAGAGCAAAACTTCAAAGTGATTGTGATAAATTGGCAAACTGGGCTATAGACACCAATGAAATTGAACAAAGACAAGTGTAAGGTGATACAGTTTGGGAAGAAAAACCCAGTGCACAAATACTGACTGGGGGATAACTGGCATGGCAGCAGCACCGCTGAGAAGGATCTGGGAGTTGTGGTGGATCACAACCTCAACACGAGGTCAACAGTGTGATGATGCTGCATAAAAGAAGCTAATGCATTAAGAGAAGCATAGCATGCAAATCACAGGTGGTGATAGTACTGATCTACTCAGCACTGGTTAGGCCTCAGGGGAGTCCTGCGTCCAGTTTTGGTCACCAGTGACTAGACAGGATGTAGAGAAACTGGAAAGAGTCCAGAGGCAAGTGACAAAGATGGTCAAAGGGGTGGAACACAAACCAGTGAGCAAAGGCTGATGGAACTGGGTGTGTTTAGTTTGGGAAAAAAGAGTTAATAGGGGGGATATGACAGTGGTTTTCAAATACTCAAAAGGCTGTGTGAGCATGTGTGGCCGTCCCTCCTGGTCTGTCCCAGGGCAGAGCTGCAAAGTCTCCAAGCCCAGGCCCTCAGGCAGGGTGGGGCAGCAAACAATGAGGGGCTTTGCCCAGGGTGAGCACCAAACAGTCTAGGGCTCAGGCAGGGGCAAGCACCAGTCTAGTGTCCTAGCTCGGCGGATGGTCGACCAACACAGGCCTCCTGGCCGAAGGTGGGTGGCAGGAGGTAGGGGGACCCCGGCCCACCTGACTCCACTGGGTCCCAGTCCCGGGGCCCTAGCAGTGGCAGTGTTGTCCGCCACTGGATCAGCGAGGATCCGCCCACAACACCCTTACTTAGTGTCAGGCCAACACTCAGCCAGACGATGGTCTAGTTTCCCTGGGCTACTTCCTACAATCCCCAGGGTTTGGTACCTCTGGCCTCCATTTCCCCAGGTCGGTGGTCTGTGGCAGCCCATCAGCTCGTTGGCACCTCGACTGGCTGGTGACCCTGGGAGCTTTGGCCGGTCCTCGGTGTCCCGCTCCGGCAGCGGGTGATAAGTGTCTGTCTCCCTCGGCAGCTCCAGCCCAACTGAGCTGCAGGGTCCCCTCCTTTTGTACTTTTGCTTCCTGTCCAGCCCCTCAGGTTCCGGAGGGGTGGAGGTGGCTTTCCTGGCTCTGTAGCCCAATGGGCGGGTTGTGGTCCCTGCTGGTCTTCCCCGCTACAGGCTGCCATACAGAGGATGGGGAACAGTTCTTCTCTCTTGTCACAGAGGGAAGGACAAGAGGCAGTGGGTTCAAACTACAGCACAGCAGATTTAGATTAAATCTCAGGAACAACTTCCTAACTGGAAGAATGGTAGAACAATGGAACAGATGCCTAGGGCGGTGGTGGAAGGTTATTCACTGGAGGTTTTCAAAAGGAGGCTGGTTTAGTTGCAGCAAATCCTGCACCTTGGCAGGGGTTTAGACTGCATGACCTTTGTGGTCCCTTTTAACTCTGTGGTTCTAAGGGGAACCGGGGTTGGCCTTTGGAAAAAGCTAAAGCGAGTGTGTCGCCCATTAAGGGTATGTCTGCACTGCGTCTGGAGGCTGCCTCGTTCCCCGTGAGTCCATGCTGACTCACTACAAATAACGGTGTAGGCGCTGTCGGTTGCGGCTGTAGCTTGGGTTCTAAAGCCAGGGGTTGAGGGGGGTGGGTGGGCTGGATGGTCTGAACTCCAAGCAGAGCCCTAACATCAAAGCAATGTCTCCACAGCCATTTTTAATGCACTAGCACGAGACTCAGCCTGGAAGGCAGCTGACTTCCTGATGCACCTTAGACATACCCTAAAGAGGGCGGTCCCAAGGGAGACTGTATGAAGGTTGGGTCACCTAACTCCCTGTAAATCCATGACCCAGCCCCCTCCCTTGGCATCCTGTCACCAAGCCTTAGTGGGTCACAACTGAGGATGCCAAATTCAGGACGAACTGCTGAGAAATAGGGCAAACACAACCCCAAACTGGTGGTTATTCTTTTATAAGTTTCAGAGTAGCAGCCGTGTTAGTCTGTAACTGCAAAAACAACAAGAGTACTTATGGCACCTAAGAGACTAACACATTTATTTGAGCATAGCATGCATCTGATAAAGTGGACTGTAGCCCATGAAAGTTTATGCTCAGATAAATGTGTTAGTCTCTAAGGTGCCACAAGTACTCCTGTTCTTTTAGAAGATAAAGCAAACCGGCCACAAAAGTAAACTCCTGTTTGACCACACTGGCTAACAAGAAAACATAAAGACAGTTTTCTCAGGCATTCCAGTTCTTATAACATCACCAAAACCACTGGATTCAGAGATGAGCAGTTCTTTACAAGCAGTGTCATTAAATAATAGTTTCTTCTGATCCCAAAGGGCTAGCCACTCCCAGGTGAATATTAGCTTATGCATTCAATCACACACCACACACACACTGTCCCGCCAGTCGATGTTATAGTTACCAGTCCAGAGTCCAGATCAACCTAGTGGCCAGCTAGGTTGATCATGGGTAGGAGGAGCTGGGTTCCGTTGGTCATGACACGATGCTCTGCGGAAGTCTTGGCAGGATGAACCCAAAGTTTCATGGCAAGGCACCTTGTTTATATAGTGATTTTTCCTTCATTGGGACCAATCAGTTTTGCACTGTCATGCTGTAATCAATTGTTGTTTGACGAGTGCTTGTTTTCTTAAATTGTCCTTTTCATCCTTTATCTTGTTCTTTCATCTAGTCCCTCAGGGAGTTCTCCCAGGCTGGTTTAGATCCCAGCTATCTTGTCCCCACTGATAGGTGCCTGTCTCATCTTTAGAGTCGTCAGTCTGCCCTCCTCTGACACTTCAGTAGGGGTGTGTCGCAGCCTCCTGGTGCCCTTGCATCTGTCTCCGATTCCTCCCTCGTATATCTGGTTCAGCGATGGCCTTCACACTTATCTCTTAACACACACATTCCTCATTCACACACAAAACAGAATTAATTTACACACAACATTTTGAACAGGAACATCAAATCGCAATGCAAAAGAAACCAACCATGGCATTCTTTTACTTATTTTAAAATGCTAAACCTGCAACAAATTGGTGACCCTCAAAGGTCTGTTACTGCCTTGAAATCAGTCCAGACATGGATCCTGGCTGATGTATCTCTACCCATTGGCCCATTAGGCCATTCCTTTCTGTTATTCAAAAAGGGTGGCTAGCAAGATGTGATCAGATCATACACCAATACACTTAATACATGCTACATAATTATTCTTTATCCTTCATTCCAAATTATATAAAATACAAACATAAAATCCCACAACTACATTTGGGGGAAGAACTTGGGGGAGTTCAGTTACTGATTTTTATTTGACCTCTCTCCAGCACTTGTATTGGTTTGGCCTTCCCCTTTCCATCCCTGTCTGAGGTTTCTGTCTCTATCACAGCAGGTGATGCAATGGTATGTGAGAAAGAGGAGCAGAATTCTCAGCAGGAAAATGTTGAGCAAGTGGATAAACACAGAGAATTATCACAGAGATCGAAAAGGAATGTGTCCTGGAATCATGAGCCGGGAAACTCCTGTGAGATTCAGCACAGACCAGAAAGAGAGCAGGGAAACCATCCAGGGGAGAAAGTGGGTAAATGTATTTCCTGTCAGGGAACTCAGAAGGACCTCAAGGAAACCACAACCCAGCAGGAAATCCTGAGCGGAAAGAGAAAAAAGACATGCACTGAGTGTGGAAAAAACGTATGTGATTACTCCAGCCTTGTAAAGCATCAGAGAATCCACACAGGGAAGAGGCCCTATGAATGCAGTGAGTGTGGGAAAACCTTCAATCGCAGTTCGCACCTTATTAGGCACCAGAGAATCCACACAAGGGAGAGGCCCTATGAATGCAGTGAGTGTGGGAAAAGATTCACTAGCAGCTCAGGCCTTTCTAAACATCAGAGAATCCACACAGGGGAGAGGCCCTATGAATGCAGTGAGTGTAGAAAATGCTTCACTGACAGCTCAGCCCTTTCTGAACATCAGAGAATCCACACAGGGGAAAGGCCCTATGAATGCAGTGAGTGTGGGAAAAACTTCACTCACAGATCAGGCTTTTTTCGCCATCTGAGAATCCACAGAGGGGAGAAGCCCTATGAATGCAATGAGTGTGGGAAAAGCTTCAGTCGCAGCTCACACCTTATTAGGCATCAGATAATCCACACAAGAGAGAGGCCCTATAAATGCAATGATTGTGGGAAAAGCTTCACTAAGAGCTCAGCCCTTTCTGAACATCACAAAATCCACACAGGGAAGAGGCTCTATGAATGCAGTGAGTGCCGGAAAACCTTCAATCGCAGCTCACACCTTATTAGGCATCAGAGAATCCACACAGGGGAGAGGCCCTATCAATGCAGTGAGTGCTGGAAAACCTTCAATCGCAGCTCAAACCTTTTTACCCATCAGAGAATCCACACAGGACAGAGGCCTTATCAATGCAGTGAGTGTGGGAAAACCTTCTCTTGGTTCTCAACTCATGTTAGTCATCAGAGAATCTGCCAGGGAGATCAACACTATAAAAACCTCTAGGGCTAGCAATACTTTCTTTTTCTTTAATAATTTTCCTGATTCCCACACAGTAACTTTTGAAGCTGTTTGAACTGTTTGCAGCATGGTTATCCCTCAGCTTGTCCAAATGAGTGGCCCATTTTTGCCTTTTTACAGTTTTCCCTGTTTTGAGGTAGACCAATTTGTCCTTTCTATCAACTCCATTGTCTCATGAGTAATTTGAGTGAGCCCTTCCCATAAGAAACAAGGGAGCATCACATTTATAGCATTCCTCCTATTGCAAAGTTATTGTTAGAGTCACCAGTGATTCAGATTGTATCATTGCCAGTTGTTCTCACGTTGCTCTGGGTTGTGCTGAAGAGCAGTTCTATTGGTAACTTTTCAAATTATATCTAAATGAAGAGGAGCAGGGGCAGGAAAAAAATGTCATTTCAGCCTCTGTGACACCAGAAGGAGATGGGGCGACTCAGAGATTCCCTCCTTCCCCATCACTGCAGAACTGTTACCTTTTGTCTGAGCCATGTAGAGTTTATCTTCACATTCTATCCATCCACTTTTCAAAGTGTCATGTGATGAAGCATTCCCCGTTGTCTGTGCTTGGAGATGATGGTTTGACTTTAATCCTATATCAGAGTTGCTATGAGTGCAGATGTAAGTGTCAAAGACCTGGGAGGGGAATTCAAATGGATCCCAAACACAGTGTGATCATTGGGAGTTTAAATCCCAGGTTCCATCTATTGGTAAAGCCACTTCTTACAAGGTAGCTGTTTTGTCCCCCATTATGGGGATGCTAGGATATTAAACATGTTGTAAATAACATAACTGACTATTGAGACAGTGCTGAGTGAAGCAGGTTTGAATGGATCAGAGAAGAATGTGATGGGAGAATCTCTTGTCCTGATTCTGAATAATCAGATGTAACCTGCTCTGGAATTTCACTTCACACTTCCATTATCATGTATTCTGTCTCTCTGTGGTATGGGTTTCTATCTTTCCTGAAGGCTGCTTGGTCACCCAGTTGGATAGTAGTTCAGTTTGATAGGATGTAGCTCAGATTTATTGGAGAATTTAAGACAAATGACCATTTTCTAAAGTCCTCATTTGTGATTTCAGCTTTGCTTTTCCCCCATCCCTCCATGATGACATGGAGACAATTCAAGTGCAGTTCTGTCAACAGGAGAGAACTGTCCAATTTACTGGACATGCTAACAAAGACATAGCAGTGATTCTCCACTCAGAAATGGTTAACAACAGCAGAACTCCAACTAACTGAAGGAACTTCATATGATCACATTGTAGTTCAGTTGTTGAAGTCAATATTGTCTCAGACGATCTGCGGATAGAACTCCACATTAGGTGATTTTGAACTAAGCAAAATTCCCACGTATTTGGCTCCCAAATGATATGTACCCCAGGCCCAACAAAAGATCTCTCCTAGCTAATCCTGTGTTACAGGGAATGCTGCCCTTCTTGATGCAGATGTTGAGGAAATAGAAGTGGGCTTTTTGTTGAATTTATCCTTTGTAGGTGTTGAAAATGTGTATAAAATCAGTGTTGGAAATCTAATAGCTGCAGAAAAATAGCTATTTTTGAATAGAATCTCCAGCTCTGGTAACAAACAAAGATTATGATCCAGCCTTGTATCCAGTCCCTTGCCTGGAACTGTGCCACCAAATGAAAGAAAAGCTGGGCATGTTTTGGTAAGCCTCACTAACACTGCTGAGATTTGGAGTGGTTTTGTAAAGGATTCTACTTCAGAGAAGTGTAAATTTACCCTGACCAAGGATTTGGAAAGAACTGGAGTGGAGAGAGCACACACCCAGTTCTTGGTTTCCACCCCAGTAAAGGAAGCTATGATGACCAATGGCCCAAGGAAAATTGTTTGTACAACTCCACTTACTAGTTCAGTGTCACTGGTTACAGTTCCAGAGTTCAGCCAAGGTTAGATTGAGAACAGTAACTAGGAGTCTGGACTCAAAAATCCAGAGGGCAGCTTAAAAATCATGAGATGTTTAAAAATGCTCCCTTTGGGGGTAATGCTATTACTTTCTTGGTTTTTTCTGAGACTCTTGGGCCATGTTTTCTGCCTTAACTTGAAGGCTAAAAATGGACTTTTTAAAATAAACAAATGGAAGGGAAGATTTTTGTATCCTCATTAGGCTCCTAGGCTTCATTGTGTTCGGCACTGCAGATACCCCATCCAAGAGTGCGTGCACCAGTTGTGCCAAGCACTGCAGAGACCCTGACCGAGGGTGGGGGCCCTGATTCTGCCAGGTATTATACAACTCAGAGCGAGAGAGAGTCCTTGCTGCCAACAGCTCACAGGTGAAATAGACAAAAGTGTGGGAGGGCGGTTCCCGTTTTACAGATAGGGAAACTGAGGCCCGAAGAAGTGCTGTAATTTGTCCATGTTTGCACAGAAAATAATGGGACCAAACTGGGAACTGAATCCAAATTTTCTGAATCACAGCCTGGCCTTTGACCACGAGCCAAGCGTTGTTGATTGCATGGTGGAGGCCTCAATGGAAATTTTCAGAATCTCCATCATTGGAGGATTTTAAGAAGGGGTTATACAAACACCTGTCAGGGATGGCCTAGGGATACTTGGTCCTGACTCTTGGGATCCCTCCCTTCCCCACCTTCCTATATGATTCAGTGGATCATCCTATTTATAATGACCAAACTTTTCTCTCTGGAATTATCCGTTAAATGGTTATTATCCCCTCTTCTTGCCTGGGGTAGAATGGAAGAGGAGAAAAACCTCTCTCAACAGAGGATGCAAACGTCAGTTTGGTCTCCCTTCATGTTCTACTGAAGCTTAGAGAGACGAAGGAACCTGACCTGCCTAAGATGGTAGACAGGACAGAGAGTTTATTTCATTTGGGGCTGTGAATATAAGCAGAAGAGTGGCTGTCACTACCACCCAATCTGGGGCTTTTGCAACCGCCTCTGCACACTGCGTGGACATCTTCAGAGAACTATCCACGATGACTCCAAGATCTTTGTCCTGATTGATTGTAGCTAAATGAGCCCCCATCTGTAGCAGGTGGTTACCCCGCTCCTGCCCTGAAGGGCTTAAACCAGCCCTGGGGGAAGGTTGTGGCTGGGAGCTGCTAAGCTGGGCTGATTGGGAAGAGGCTGCAGCTGGGCTATGTCCCAGTCAGGCCACAGTGGCCTGTAGAAAGAGGCCGTGAGCCAGGAGCTCAGCAGTCTCCCTCTGCCTGTAGAGGGAGATGGGCCCGGCTGCAGGGAGCTGGACACAGGGTACCTGAGTGGAGCAGGGCTGGGGACAGGCAGAGGAGCTGGGGAGTTCCGGCCTGGAAAGCCCCAGGCTGCAGCCTAGCAGAAGGCAACAGGTACTGGGGGTTGCAGAGGGCAGCCCCTCAGCTAACAGGGCACCAGAGTCCAGAGAAGGACATGAGGACTGGAGGACAGGCGGATCACCAGCCTTCAGAGGGTGCTCCGGAGCTGGAGATCGAGCTAATTCCCTGAGAGACCAGCAGGAGGCGCCGCAGGGGTGAGTCTGCACGTCTACACCATCATATTGTATGTATAGTTGGGGTTATTTTTTCCAATGTGCATTACTTTACATTTATCCACATTACATTTCATTTGCCATTTTGTTGCCCAATCACTTAGTTTTGTGAGATCTTTTTGAAGTTCATCACAGTCTGCTTTGGTCTTAACTATCTTGAGCAGTTTAGTGTCATCTGCAAACTTTGCCACCTCACTTTTTACCCCTTTATCCAGATCATTTATGAATAAGTTGAATAGGATTGGTCCTAGGACTGACCCTTGGGGAACACCACTAGTTACCCCTCTCCATTCTGAGAATTTACCATTAATTCCTACCCTTTGTTCCCTGTCCTTTAACCAGTTCTCAATCCATGACATGACCTTCCCTTTTATCCCATGACAACTTAATTTACATAAGAGCCTTTGGTTAGGGGCTTGTCAAAGGATTTCTGAAATTTAAGCATACTATGTCCACTGGATCCCCCTTGTCCACATGTTCAAAAACTTTAATCAGTAAGACACAATTTCCCTTTACAGAAACCAAGTTGACTTTTGCTCAACAATTTTTGTTCTTCTATGTGCCTGCCAATTTTATTCTTTACTATGGTTTCAACGAATTTGCCCGATACTGATGTTAGACTTACCCGTCTGTAATTGCCAGGATCACCTCTAGAGCCTTTTTTAAATATTGGCATTACATTAGCTATCTCCCAGTCATCAGGTACAGAAGCCGATTTAAAGGACAGGTTACAAACCATAGTTAATAGTTCCGCAGCTTCACATTCGAGTTCTTTCATAACTCTTGGGTGAATGCCATCTGGTCCCGGTGACTTGTTTATGTTGAGTTTATCAATTAATTCCAAAACCTCCTCTAGTGACACTTCAATCTGTGACAGTTCCTCAGATTTGTCACCTACAAAAGCCGGCTCAGGTTTGGGAATCTCCCTAACATCCTCAGCTGTGAAGACTGAAGCAAAGAATTCATTTAGTTTCTCCTCAATTACTTTATCGTCTTTAAGCGCTCCTTTTGTATCTCAATCGTCCAGGGGCCCCACGAGTTGTTTAGGAGGCTTCCTGCTTCTGATGTACTTAAACATTTTATTTTGTTTTATTTTGTACTTATTACATTTAGTTTTTGGCTAGCCAATCTTCAAACTCCTCTTTGGCTTTTCTTATTAAATTTTTCACTTAATTTGGCAGTGTTTATGCTCCTTTCTATTTACCTCACTAGGATTTCACTTCCACTTTTTAAAAGATGCCTTTTTATCTCTCATTGCTTCTTTTACATAGTTGTTATGCCACGGTGGCTCTTTTTTAGTTCTTTTACTGTGTTTCTTAAATTGGGGTATACATTGAAGTTGGGCCTCTTTTATAGTGTCTTTAAAAAGTGTCCATGCAGCTTGCAGGGATTTCACTGTAGTCACTGTACCTTTTGATTTCTGTTTAACTAACCCCCTCATTTTTGCATAGTTCCCCTTTTTGAAATTAAATGCCACAGTGTTGGGCTATTGAGATGTTCTTCCCACCACAGGGATGTTAAATGTTGTTATATTATGCAGTTTCTTTCGAGCAACTGCAGTTAGTCGGGAGAGTACACACGGCAGAGTTTCCCCTCCCGAGGTAGGTCTTGGTTAGATAAACAGTTAAGGCAAGCATTTATACCTTTTGTGTCATACAGTGATGAGCAACAACTGCATTTTGTTTGTACATATTCCTTTCTGATCTGTTACTTCTCTCAGCAATTTCTGTTACAGTCTGCATTCTGTTCTTCTCTAACACAAGGTTGAAAACCAGCATCTCTTACAGTTCTTTTCCACTCGCCCAATGTGCCCTGGACGTCTGCAGGCTGCATTAGCCAATCCAACCATTCGGCACTTGCAGATGGGCACCTCTTGTTGTGCCTAAGTCTTGTACTGCTGTGAAAGGCTGGTAGAGGCCGATATTTTCCCCTCTTTTTAACCAGCACTAATACCAGGCCAGGCCAGGGCTGGGCAGAGAGAGAGAAAGCAGCAGGTTTCCCCTATTGTTTCCTGCTCTCTTTTTCTTGACTAGTTTCTCCTCTGCACCAACTGGCCCTTTCCCTATGTGAGTCTGGTTAGCTCAGTTGGTAGAAGGAGCAAAGAGTCCTGTGGCACCTTATAGACTAACAGACATTTTGGAGCATGAGCTTTCGTGGGTCAGTTGGCAGAGCATCAGACTCTTAATCTGAGGGTCCAGGGTTCAAGTCCCTGGTCAGGTGATAAGCTACTCACTAAGATCTTAAAAATCTGTCTTTCTAGAGTCCTCTTTGCTGTTACTTTTTCTCTTCAGGATTTTGCCTTTCCTCAGAAGGGCCTTTGTGTGTGTGGGTTTGAAGGGGCAACTTCCTGACAGCCCCTCTGTCCTCACAGGCTAGAGGAATAAAGTCCTCTGGGCATAGAGCATGTTCCTCCCCTGCACACACAGACACACACACACAGAATGTCCCTAAGGAATTAGAATCACCTGCCGCCTTCCCCTGTCCTGCTGGATCCTCAAACGAGGATGCTCTTCAGCCTAAACCCATGTCCCCTCTATTCCCAGTGCCCCTCAGACCCAACCCACAGCCCCCTCCTATTCCCAGTGCCCCTCAGACCCAACCCACAGCCCCTCCTGTGCTCACTGCTCCTCACTCCCAACCAGAGCCTGCTCCTCTTCACCCCTCTCCTCTGTCCCAACCCACAGCCCCCTCCTATTCCCAGTGCCCCTCAATCCCAACATACAGCCCCCCCCTTTTTACAGTGCTCCTCAATCCCAACCCACGGCTCCCTCCTTCCCTCCAGCAGCAGGTGCCTCAGCCCCCTTCAGGAAGATTTTCTTGCAAGGTTTCGTGTATGAGTCTGCATGTGGATTTTACAGTATGTTGGAAATAGGTTGGGTTGCTTGCCGAAATGATCACATTTGTCTGGTGTTGGATTCCCAGTCTCCATGTTACAGGGGCAGGAGAAATAAAGGGTTGTTATCCTTGCTGTGTGAATCGAGGGCAGCACAACTGTGCTTGGCAGGCCCCGATTGAGGGACTCACCCTCAATTCAGTAGCACTTGCTAGGCAGGGTACATGGGTTCCAAAGCCAAGTGGTACGGCCCCTGGGTTCTAATACTAAAATTTAGGTGTTAAACCAACTTTAAGACAGGGTGGCTGTGGAGGGATGAGTGAGTCCCTAGACAACATTTCATTTACTTTTATGATAAACTTGATGGTACTTATACTGAAGACAGGCTTAGCGACTAGTAAAGCCATTATGGTTTATAAACTACTAGCTTCACCAGTGAAGGACATAAATCCACACCATGTAGAGGTCACGCATAGAGTTTATTACACACAGCGCTGCCGGAGTGTCAACTTGCTTATTAGGCTCAGCGACACTGTCAATCAATTGATTAAAGTAGAATATATAGATTTTCCATGGGTGGGGGAAAGTGACGGGGTAGGCAGTTCCACACCCTGGGATAGGTTTTTCAGCAAGACAAGATAAGCACATTAGCCAACAGGTTATATAATGTCTCTGGCCATGGTCTTAAATTAGCAAGTTAACATTTAATGAGTACTTTGATAAAATGTTATTAGTATAAAATATCTATGTTGAATTCTGATTTGGGGTCCATTGGAATGGAGCAACTCCTTTGATTGTCCAACAGGTACATTCCTAGGGGTTAAAGCAAAGAAACAGTGAAAGTATATGGCAATAAAGATTGTTTTCTGTGTGTCTAAAGGCAAGGTATTGGTTACTGACCTGTGCCAACTTTTCATAAACTCAAGGTTGGATCTGTGGGAAGAATGTCTCCCTACAGAAGAGACTAACACAATAGGAAGAGGGATTCTTTGTTCAATCTGCAACTCTGAATAAGACACAATTCTTTAGTTCTTAGCTCCAACACCTGGCAATTTGCTGACCAGGCCTATCTTAGCAAGCAAGACTTTCTGTTTACCCAGCTTTCTCTTAGCTGATCACGATTTGCTAGGCCTCTGGTCCCTTGACCATACTCTGGATGTTGGGTCTGGAAAAGAGCTGGCACAATCCATAGACCAGGTTGTTATAAAAAATGCATATGGATTTTAACCCTTCACATCCGGTAATGGCAAAGTTCTTGGTTCAGGCTTGTAGCAGTGATGGAATAAACTTCAGGTTCAAATACAGTCTCTGGAGTCCATCCACAGCTGGGATGGGTCATTGAGTCCTTTGTACAGAGTTTCAGTTTGTAGCAAAGTCCCTCCAGAGGTATGAAGTAGGATTGAAGACAAGATGGAGACGAGGCATCAGCCTTGTATAGTCTCTTGCCATGTGGTCTTTGCTTTCTTTGTCCCAAGGACACACTATCCAGCACGTGGCATAGAAAAACCTTAGAGTTCTGTCCATAGGCAGGTCCCTGCATACCTTGCTGAGTCACAAGGTGTATCTGCCTTCTCTCAATGGGTCGATTGTATACCTGATGGTCTTTAATTGGGTGATCCACAGGGAGTAGCTCAAACCTCCAAAGTGCCTGGCCAGGGGCAGGACATTAGCACAGCAAGGGAGGGATGTGGCAGTGACATCACAAAGGCCTTTTGCAGGACCTCAGACTATTGGTCAAAGGTGGTGGGGAGGTGGTGACCTCACAGAGAGATGCTGACATCAGCCAGGCAGGACAGGGGCGAGGGAAACCTCAGAGACCCCTGTGGCTTTGCTTCAGCAAGTCTCCTTCTCCAGGTCTCTGTTTGAGGACTGAGAGAGTATTCGGGTTCACGGACGTGAGCGCCAGGAGGAACCTCTTTTGAGTTTTCTCCTGCCCTTTTAGTGATTTTACTAGAAAACAGCCATCCCTGTTTAGAAGGTAAGAGCCTCCTTGAGGTTTGAAACCTGTTCAGTCTGATCCATCTGGTGACAGTTGAATTCTAGGCATGGAAAACACGAGATTAAGGAGGCAGAATTTTATTCTGCACCTGGGATTTTGTCCCTTAGAATCACTGGGGACATTAGGGTTTGTCCTTTTGGTTTCACCTTTTCTTCCATCCATCTCTCCCTCCTCTCTTCTTCTCTTGCTTCTTTTGTCCTTTCTCCTGTTCCCCTCCCAACACCAGGAGGTGTGTGTGTGGGGGTGTGTGTGTCGCAGGGGACTGCTCTGCAGCTCCCACTGTGGGAGGTCCACCGAAAAATATGGGGCTGAAATAGTGCTCGGGCAGTGATCCCCACCGGTGATCTGGGCCATCCTTTGGGCGAGAACCCTCAGCATCCCGTCCTCAGTCTCTACCCTGATTGGCTGAGCAGGGGGTTATTGACAGGGAGGAGACTCAGGTCCTTGTTGTTCTCTTTTAAGACTAAGTAAATAAGTCAGAACCACTTATGTTTGATGAATTTTGCTGCTCCTCTGTATTAATTGTCTCTGAGCAGTTCATGATTCTCTCTAACCTTGCAGTTCTCCTCAAATACTTGCTGAATAATTACTGTGCACTGTTGTTGGTCTGGAGCTCATCTGAGAGCACTTTATTCAGGTCATTCAATGTCTGAAATTCAAGATCCGATGGTTAGTTTGAAAATCAGGGCTCTTGGGTCCTATTCCCAACTCTGCCACTGACTGGCTGTGTGACCTAAGACAAGTCAATTCTCCTTTCTCAGCCTTTGCTTCTCCCTCTTTCAAGTAGGGATAATAATGATCCGCTCCTACCTACATCATAGTGGGTGGAGGATGGGGATCCATTGGAGAGTGTCACTAGGAGTAGTGCGTAATATGAGGTGTCCTGTCACGTTTACTCAGAACAGATTATGACATAATAGAATAGCTGAAATAGTCTTTTTTATTTGTATTTTTTATTTTTAAATTAAGAGCAGCAACTACTTAGCTAAGACTGAAGCATCTTATCTAATTTTTGAGATCTAAGTGTCTCCCCTTTGTGTGCGAAGAGACAATTTAACACACTGTGACAAACAGGAGATGCTTTTGTTTTGCAACAAAATATTTTTGCAAAGAACTTTCATCCCACTTCTTTTGATTTCGAGAAAAAAACTGGTTTAGTCTGAAGGGGATTTTCTGACAGAAATGGTTTCAGTGAAATTTCCCCACCATCTCGATTCCTGGGCTCTATCCCTGCCTCTGGGGAGTTTTGCTGTTTGTTAGAACAGGAGTCAAGACCGATGGCTTCTCTTTCTCGCTCTGCCACTGCCTTGCTGTGTAGGCCCTTGGGTAGGTCACTTCCCTTCTCTGGACCTCAGGCTCCTCCCCATCTGTCCAATGGGAACAGGGACAGTTCTCGAACTCTGGGCAGTTGTGAGACTGAGTGAGATAAGGGGCGTTAAAGCCCTCTGTGAAGGAGAAAGGGGAGTTTCTCGGTGTTTAGCACGAAGGAATTCTAAAGTTTGCTAAAATGTCTAGTCTGTGGAAACAAGAAATAGTCGGGGCCAAACTTTTTAACCACTGCCTTTTTTAAAGCCCATTCAGGGATGTGAGTCCCTGTCTCTTAGGTACCTGGGATTCTTTGCCAGCAGGAGAGAAGAGGTTCCTGCCTCCATTTTTGTGGCCTTAACAAACCAGGTGTTGTGCCCCAGTTCTCATCTGAGATCCCTGGAAAAAAAAATCCTCCCATCCATGAACAAGACAGGACCTATCTTTAAAATGGGAACAAAGAGACCCCTGGGACTTTCAGACTAGCTAGCCTCACTTCCATAGCTGGAGAGATACTGGAATACATTCTTAAACACTCAGTTTGTCAGCAGCACCTACAGGATACTTTGGTGCTTAGGACTAGTGAGCATGGATATGTCAAGAACAAATCACTCCAAACCCAGCCTCTTTCCTTCTTTGGCAGGGTTCCAGGCCTAGTGGAGGTGGGTAAACAGTAGATGGGATCGATCTCCGGGTTACTAAGGCTTTTGACACAGTCCCGTAGGACATTCTCACAAGCAAACGAGGGAAATGCGGTCTAGACGCAATCAGTGTCATGTGGGGGCAGAGCTGGTTGAAAGCCCAGACTCCAAGAGCCCTTCTCCATGTCTGGCTGTCCAACGGAGAGGGTGCACCTAGTGGGTCCGGCAGGGATCAGTCCAAGGTCCGGTACTAGTCAATATTTTCATTATTGATTTGGAAAATGGAGTGGAGAGCATGCGTCTAAAATTTGCAGCTGACACCAAGCACTTTGGAGCACAGGATTGGAATTCAAAACGCCCTTAACAAATTGGAGAATTGGTCTTCTTGAGCCAAACTCCATGGCTGGGCCCCTCTCTCTAGACTGGGCTGAAGTGAAACCCCAGAGCCAAACTCTCCTCCTCCTGGGCCGTGCGCTCCGCCCTTGAATGCTCAGATGCTGCTTAGCACTGTCAGAGCAGCTTTGGCTGGGGGATTCTCCCAGCACTTTCCAATAGCGGGAAGGAGGAGGAGGAAGGGTTGGGGGCAGGAGGAGGTCAGGGCGCTGAGGACGGGGGGGGAGGACGAGGGCGGGGGGGCGAAGGGAAAGGTCATGCAGAGCAGACAGGATGGGGGAGGGGACACCGGGGGCAGTGCTGGCGGGAGGGTCACAGCGGAGGGGGGGGACACTGCAGGGGCAGGTTGGGGGCGGGGTTGGAGGCCTCTGCCCTGTGGCCCCTCCCAGGCCATATCCCATGTGGGATTCGAATCCCAACGGCCGCAGCGCGCGCCCGGGGGAGGAGGCAGCGAAGCCTCGGGGCGAGGGAACCGGGGCCTCCCCCCACGCGCTGAGTCTCTGTCCCGCGCTCTCTCCGCCAATCAGGGAGCGGGGAGGGGCGCGGCGAAGTGACAAGTTACGGCCCCTCCTCCAATAGAGGCCGAGTGTGTGTGTGTGAGAGAGAGAGAGAACTACGCTTCCCAGAGTGCACCGGGAGGGGGCGCGTTGTCTGAGCAACCGGCCCGTCACTTCCGGTCTGAGATGAGCCAGGAACTACAACTCCCAGCCTGCCCCGGGGCGCCTCCGTCCTCTCTAGCCCAGGTAAGGGCGGGTCCCTGGGTCAACCTGACACCTCCCCCCCCCCCAACGCAACTCCTCATCCCCGTCCCCCAGAGAGCCCCGGCCCCGCCCCCCAGGGAGCCCCGGCCCCGCCCCCTCCGGCTCCTGATGCGAACTCGCGTGTCCCGGGGTCTCGGCCCGGCCCGGCCCCCCCCCGGCAGCGTCGCACCCCCAGTGATTTCCCCCCCCTGCCTGCTTCTCCCCTGGCCTCGTCTCTCCCCACTCGGGGGGGGGGGGCTGTTGGATGGAGCCATATGGAAATTGGGGGGGCCAGGACTCCTGGGTTCTCCCCCAGCTCTGGGAGGGGAGTGGGGGAGGGGCTGGGGTGCCTGCTGCCCTCGCGGTGACCAGCAGAGCCCCCTGCAGCTTGCCACCCCAACCACGCGCTGGGTGTGCTGGTGCCTGGAGCTGCCCCTGGTTCCAGCCCCTCTGCCCAGGCAGCTCCCCCAGCCTGACACACACACCCAGCCCCTGCACCCGCCCCACCCCAGGGCTCCTCAGCCCAGAGGGGAGCCCCCCGGCTGAGTGGGGAATCAGAACCCCCCGAAATTACCCTGGGACCAGCATGATCTGCCTCCGCTCTGCCCTGCTCCGCATGTATTCGGAGTGAGTCAGTTTCCCTGTCCCAACATGTGTCCTGCCCTGTGTCTCTTCTCCTCCCCAATTCCCTCCAAACCACCCCATTTCCCTGCACCCCGGGCTGGGTCTCTGCCAACCCCCCTTCTCCCCTCCTGCCCCCAATATCTCCCTGCCCCTACAGGTCTATAGGGCTGGATCCCTCCCTCCCCCCTTCTCCCATCATTTCCTGCCTCTGGGGGTCTATGGAGATGGGTCTCTCCTCCATCCATCCCTTCCCCTGCCCCCTATATCCCTCTGGGGCTCGGTCTCTCTCCCTGTCCTTGTGCTCCCCCCTGCACAGCATGTCCTGAGAGTGACTCAGATTCCCTGGACCACCATTTCACACACCCCCACCCCACATGTCTCTTCTCTCCCCCAGCTCCCTCCACCCCACCCCATTTCCACCTGAACCCCAGGCTGGGTCTCTGCCAACCCCCTCTCCTCTCCTCCTGACCCCAATATCTCCCTGCCCCTACGGGTCTATGGGGCTGGGCCTCTCCATCCCCTCATCCCTCCCCCCAATATCTCCCTAGCCCCGTCTGTCTATGGGGCTGGGACTCTCCCTGAAGCCCCGCCCCCAGCGTGGGGCTCACAGACAATTCCCCTCGCCCCTGCGGCTGTGACGTGCGCTGACGTGCTCACTCCCCGCAGGCAACTCCTTCACTTCAGACCAAAACGACAGAAGGTGTCGCATGTTCATGGGCGGGGCTATGCAGATGAGCAGTTTCTGGCGGCAGGACGGAGAGCAGCGAGATGAACCGAAGGAGCCTGGTGGAGAGAATTCTCTGTGTGTGGACAGAATCCGGTGTGGGGAGTTCGTGCTGTGGGTGGCTGCACCGGAGTCACTTCGGAGCAGTGATTACCACTAAGCTACGCATTGACCAAAGGCGTGTGAATGGGGTGTGGTGCCTGGCGGGGAGCAGATCATGGTGACAAGAAAGCAGCAGATCCTGTCCTAGCAGTGGTTTGTGGGCATGTGGGGGTTTCTTTGCAACCATGAGTGGGCTTGTTGTGGGTGCAACTAGACCCCCCCCTTCTCTGGTGGGGCGGGGCTTCTACTGTCTGCCTGGGGATGGGGAGGTCCATGATGTCACAGCCCATGGGGGCGGGGGTTGAATCATGTTTCTGAAGTGGGAGAGCAACTTCCCCCACTCCCACTCACTCTCCACTAGGGGGCTGGGCTGGGATCTCTAGGGAGGGGAGCACAAGAAAAAACAGTCTCCCCTATGGAACCCAGGAGTCCTGGCTCCCAGTCCCCCTGTTCTAGACCCCCTCCACTCCCAGAGCCAGGGATAGAACCCAGGGGTCCTGGTGACCAGCCCCCTCCCTACTCTGACCACTAGACCCCACTCCCCTCCCAGGGTGGTGCAGGGGTCACTGGGTCTGTGTCCCAGCTCTGCTAAGGGCCTTGACTGATTTTCCCAAAGTGCTTCCTTCTGGATCCAGCACATCTGCCCCCTCCCCCCACCCGGTCGCTGCCCACCCCCGTGTGGGGGCACCAGCACTGTGCCGGGTCATGATGGGACATTGTCCAAGCTGGCCCAGGAGAGACGTGTGTGTCCCTGCTGCCCCCTGCTGGTGGGGCTGAGCCCTGCTCTGTGTGTGTGTGTGTGTGTGTGTGTGTGGTGTCTTTGCAGGATTTTGTATCCTGGAGCAAGTGACACACACACACATTGACGCACAAAGGGACTCACACAATCCCAAGAACACTCACACACAACACACCCAGAAGGGCATGCTAGCCCAACCTGTAAAGAGAGAAACAATCACATCTCCAGCCATACTCACAATCACCCCCCCCCCGCATAATATTCACAATCGTGCTCAGAGACACAACTGCACACAGTTCACTCTCACTGCTCCCAACACAAGGACCTCCTGCCCCACACAGCGTGTGCCGAGGCCTGTGGAACTCACTGCCACTGGACATTTACCAATGAGAATGGACCTTTCCAGGAGACCAATAGACATGGCTGTGGCGACAGAGGGGCTGGGCTTGGCCCCCAGGGTCTGAGCCGGGCTGAGATTGGTTCTGCCTAGAGGGGTCTCTCCAGCAGGGGGCAGCGTGACCCACACACAAACCCACCAGAAGCGCCTTTCTTAGCGGGTCTCCCAGGCCATCCCCCACCCTGCCCCGGGTCGGGTAACAAAGGGGCAGCACAGGACTCTGGGCCGTGTCACAACCCGGCCCCAGCCCCTCGCTCCCACACGCTGGTGAGTTGGGTAACTGCCGAGGGATTGCACAAGAGAGAGTCAGAGCCAGGGAGAGAACCCAGGAGTTCTGGCTCCCCTCGACACACATCCTAACCACTGGACCCCACTCCCCTCCCAGGGCTGGAGATAGAACCCAGGAATTCTGACCACCAAACCCGCTCCCCCCACTCTGACCACTAGACCCCACACTCCCCTTTTAGATTTTAGTCCCCCTGCCTCTTCTATCCACCCACCCCACCTGTCCATCCCTTTGCTGCAGGTTTTTGGGGTGTCACCCCTGCTCTGCACTCCCCCACTGCAGCCCAAGGCTTTTCCTCCCCCCAACCACACATCCTCTCCCCCTCGTGCTGGATCGTCTGCTTGGCCCCCTGCCCCCTCTCGGGGCGCGCTGTGCGGCGTGGCTGGGGATTGTGCAATGGCCCAGCACCAGGCAACACAGAACCGACACCACATGCCCTGCCCTTCCTCACCTGAGCTGCTCTCCAGGTGCATCGGAGCCCAGTGCCCCACACCTGGGCCCTCCTGCCCCACAGGGGGTGAGCTGCAGCCCCCGCCACACTCCACAGAGGGGAGAAGGGTCAGGCCAGCCAGCCCTTGTAAGATGGGGAATTCACCACCGGGATCGACGGTATGGGGGCTTTGACATACAGAGAAACGGTTGTTGCACTGAAAGAGGGCAGCAGAGCACACACACACGCTTGCAAGCATACACAAACACATTCATGAATCTAGCCACACACACACACACACTTGCTAATATACGCAAACACCTGCACAAATCCAGCCAACATCAACACAACTGCTAACAGATGCAAACACATGCACAAATCCAGCCACATGAACACACACACACACTTGCACAGCCAAAAACACAACACTCACAGCTGTAATGACACCCCCCCACACACACACAAAAAACCCTTACAGAAAACCACACATACACAAACACATGCAGAAATCAATCCATCCATCCACCCACACACACACACCCCATCCCCATTCTGTGCACACACTTTGGGTCACTGCAACACTGAATACTTCAATTGGATGGGGGGCCCAGCACCATGGCTATTCCCTGCCCCCCAGGGCTCACAGGAGGTGGATTGGGGGGGCACAGAGGGCACGATCCAGTGCCAGCCAAGGGGGGATCAGAGGTGGGGATGGGGGCCGTGGTTTCTGTACCACCCAGTTCCTGGCACAGGCTCCTTCCAGGATTTGCATTTCTTGGTAGTTTTCACCCCATCACCACTTCCTGCCCAGGTGGTTCGGGGGTGGGGTGGGAAGAACCCAGGAGTCCTGGCTCCCAGCCCCACCTGTGCTAAGGTACGAGACTCCACTCTAACCCCAGCGCTGGGACTGGAACCTAGGAGTCCTGACACCCAGCTTCCTTTCCTCTAACCACTAGACCCCACTCCTGCCCCTTTGGGGAGCCAGGACTCCTGGGTTCTGTCCCCAACTCTGAGAGCAGAGTGGCATCTAGTGGTTAGAGCAGGAGGAGCCAGGAGTCCTGGGTTTTATTCTCAGTGCTGTTTGACCCTGGGCCTCAGTTTCTCCTCCCACTTTTTGGGTCTGGAGCCTGTAAACTCTCTGGGGCAGGGCCTGTCTCTCGCTGTGTCTGGGCAGCGCCTGGCCCAACGGGGCCTGATCTCAGCTGGGGCAGGGACTGTCTCTGTGTCTGTGCAGCCCCTGGCACAACGGGGGCCTTGATTCTGCCTTGTCAACGGCAGCGCAGAAAGTCCTAGTGCCAAAAGAGTCGCTGACTTGGCTCCTTTCACACGCTAGGCACCAGGAGGAGCCTCTTTCGAGTTTTCTCCTTCCCTTTTCGTGATTTTACTAGAAAACAGCCGTCCCTGTTTAGAAGGTAAGAGCCTCCTTGAGGTTTGAAACCTGTTCAGTCTGATCCATCTGGTGACAGTTGAATTCTAGGCATGGAAAACACGAGATTAAGGAGGCAGAATTTTATTCCGCACCTGGGATTTTGTCCCTTAGAATCACTGGGGACATTAGGGTTTGTCCTTTTTGTTTCACCTTTTCCTCCATCCCTCCCTCCCTCCTTTCTCTTTGTCTCTTGCTTCTTTTGTCCTTTCACCTGTTCCCCTCCCAACACCAGGAGCGAGGTGTGTGTGTGTGTGTGTTGCGGGGGAGTGCTCGGCAGTTCCCACTGTGGGAGGTCCACCCAAAAATGTAGGGCTGAAATAGTGCTCGGGCAGTGATCCCCACCGGTGACCTGGGCCATCCTTTGGGCTTCCTGGTGAGAACCCTCAGCTTCTCGTCCTCAGTCTCTACCCTGATTGGCTGAGCAGGGGGTTATTGACAGGGAGGAGACTCAGGTCCTTGTTGTTCTCTTTTAAGACCAAGGAAATAAGTCAGAACCAGTCATATGTTTGACAATTTTTGCTGCTTTCTGCATTAATTGTGTCTGAACAATTCATGATTCTCTCTAACATTGCAGTGTGTTTGGCAAGGTCCCAGCAATGGGGCTCCCAGCCCTTCCCTTGTGGGAGACTGTTCCCCAGGCCGAGAGTCTCTGAGCTGGGCCAGACCCGGGGAGCTGCTGAGCATGGAAATCAATGGGAACCGAGGGGGTCCTGGCCTTGCTATGCCGAGGGACTTTGAAGTGGGGAATGGTTTCCCAGGAGACGTCCGGACTCCTGGGTTCTGTTCCTTCTCTAGCCGGGGCGGGGGGTGAGTGTGTCCTGGGCTGGCAGGCGGGAGCTGCTTGTCCAAAGTGACCGATGGTCTTTGTGACTGACCTCAGTGCTCGAAAAGGACGAGACTCCCCGGTTGTTGCAGCCCCAGGGATGAGGAGGGGGAACGTTGAGGGGGAGCAGATCATGCAATGAACTCCTGCCAGTGTGTGTAGCCTGCACTCCCTGCACCCCTGTGGGGGGAGGAGGAGCTGCTCTGGCTGGGGCTGGGATGGGGAGGGACCAAACAGGCTGGTTAGTGAGAGGCTACCTTGACCCCAGACTCACGCCTGCTCCCCGCTCGGTTCCAGGATGGCCGGGCTCCTGAGGATGTTCAGGAAGAAGGCTCTGCCAGTGGCCCCAGAGCCTGAGGGAAGCAGCTGCCATCTTCCCCAGGAGCGGAGTGGCCCCTCCGTCCCCACTGATGGGGAAGGAGCTCCCGGCCGGGCCAGGAGGTGGAGGTGCCCAGCCTTCTGGAAGAGGAAACCTGCTCCTGGCGCAGGTGCTGAGGTGGGAGAGGCACCGGCCAGGCCAAAATGGAGCTGGGCCAGGATGCGGCTGGGCAGGCAGGACCCAGCCCAGGAGCGGAATCGGGCAGGGTGGCTCTGGGGCTTGTTATGTGGGCAGCAGCGGCCCCAGGAGCCCAGCCCCAATTTCCAGCAGGAGGCATCGCCCTGCCCGGTCAGTGGGGACCTTCCAGCCTTCCCAGGGCAGGAGGTGGAGGATCCCTCTCCCAGCCCCAGCAGCTCGGCCCGCTCCCCACGGGACAGCAGCAGCGCCTGGGACTCGGACAGCAGCGAGGCCGATGGATGCTTCTGCTTTGTTCCAGGTGAGGAGCCAGGCTGGGCTCAGGGAGGGGTGGGGAGGGGGCTGTGAACACCCCGGGCCCAGGCCCCCGAGCAGTGCTATGGGGGGGGTCCCCAGCTCAGGTGTCTGGCCTGAGCCACTGAACCCCACTGACACTAGATGCTGCCACTGTAATCCTTGGTGCTCCATTGGGCGGGGGGTGGGAGGCACCTCCCAGGGAGTCCAGGACAGTGGGGGGGGGGTCTCTTTGCTGTGGACTCCTGAAGGAGTTGGGGGCTGATGACACTGAGGCTACTTGGAATCAAATACATTTGAGATACAAGTACAGAGCCCATATTCATAACTTCAAATACAAAAATGGTGCACACGTACAGCCAGCGTCATTATAACCAGCCAATCATAACCTTGTCCTAGACACCTCACACGCCAACCTTTGCACAGTATTTGCTGCACATAGATAACAGTGGTGGCAACAATGATCTCTACGGTCCCAGTTCATATTCATAACGTCACAGCAGGCTACAGAGAAGTGGGAGGGAGGCGTCTTCCAGCCGCCGTGTCTCGTCCGTTTCTCCCTTGCCGCTTGGGCCAAGGTGGGAAGGGAGCGAAACGTGCCAGGCTGAAGGTTTTGCGCTCGGCCTTGAGGATTAAGCCCGACCCCCCGGCATGGCTAGGTCGGGGTTGTCCTGGGCTCTGTGGGGGGAGGGCTCGGCTGGGAGAAGGGGCAGACGAGGGGATTTTGTCTCTGATAGATAAGGGCTTTGTCAGTGGGAAGCTGTAGGTCACATGCTGGGGGTGACAGTGGGGTTTGAGCTGGGGTAGCAGCAGCAGGGGAGCAACGTGTGTGTGTGGGCGGGGGTGGGATTCACTTGGTAAAAATGAACCTGCCAAGCCGCTCCCTCTGCTGGAGCAAACGCCTCTCATTTATCTCCTCAACTCCCCTCCATGAAAATTTCCACCCCTCCCCCGGCGCTAAGGGACCCCCTCACTCCCATGGAGATTTGTAATTGTTCTCACTCTTCCTTGGCCTTGTCCAAAGAGTTTTTCCAGAAAAATGATCAAGGACATTTCAAATGAGAAAAACAAACCAAACCAGAGAAACCCCCACCACACCCAGTTTGGGGCTGAATTTTTCTACTGAAATTTGGAGATAATAAAACTCATCTCTCTGTTGGCCAGAAACCAAAGCCAGACCTCCCCCGCTGTAGCTGTGACTTCTGCTGTCGAACCACCAATGCGCTGACTCCTCTTGTGAGACATTTCTCTGCACAATACTGCTGCTATTCCAGTTACTGACTCCAGGAAACATTTTCCTTAGCCTGGTTCCGTGTGTCACTGGTTTCTCTAGCAAAGATCAGTCCCTGACCCTGTGGCCCAGACATCCTCATTCACATCAGGCTTCAAGTTGAGAATCATTTCCCATTCCCGCTCTGTGGGAGGGGAGACTTTTAAACGTGCTCTCTGTGCGACTGCACATGGCTAAGCAAAGAGAACAAACCCCCAATCCCCCCTGTGCTTTGGGAGCCAGGTTTGCGGTGGGAATTCTGTAGTTCAGATGACTTCACGCCTGGACATTGTGATTCTTTACCAGTTTCTCTGGCATTGGGGCAGTTTTGTGCTCACAGCTGTGATGGCCGAGTGGTTAAGGCATTGGAGTTGAAATCCAATAGGGTTCCCCTGCACAGGTTCAAACCCTGCTCACAGCAAGGCCTGTGTTTTAGCCAGTCTCTCACCCGGGCAACACCTCTGTACAACCCCCTGAGACACTCTCAATTCTCTCCCCACCCCAAGTAAATCCTGTTCTGCTCCTTCCATAGAGATGCCTGGGACACCACCTCACACTGTGTCCCTGAGGGGTCAGGCAAACTCTCAGCACCTGAAGCCTCTGCCACTCACCTGGTGCCCCATAGATCAGCCATAGCCCTGGTCCTGCTCCTCTCTCTAGAGCAGTGGTCCCCAACCTTTTTGGCACCAGGGACCGGTTTCGTAGAAAAAAAAATTTCCGCGGACCTGCCCCCTATCTGACCCCCACCCACTTCCTGCCCCCCGACTGCCTGCCCCCCTCAGACTCCCCGACCCATCCTGCTCCGTGTCCCCTCACCATCCCCCAGAGACCCCCACCACCCTGGGACCCCACCCCTGCTTCCTGTCCCCTGACTGCCCCAACCCCTATCCCCCCCACTGAGTCCTGACAGACCCCCCCGGAACACCCACAATCCAACCCCCCCCATTCCCTGCCCCCTGACCGCCCCCCCAACCTCCGCCCCCTCCCTGTGTCCTGACTGTCCCCAGGACTCCCTGCCCCTTAGCCAACCCCCCTGGCCCCAGCCTCTTACCCCCGGCTCCCTCCTCACCTGGAGTCTCAGCGCCTTGCCCGACAGCTGCAGCGTGTCTCCGGCGGGGCCTGAGCTCCATCCCGCTCAGAGCCGCGTGGTGAGGGGGCGGGGCTGGGAGCTCCATGCCAAGCGGAGGCAGCTGAGCTCAGCCTGGAGCTCGCAGCCCCGCCCCCTCACCACGCGGCTCTGAGGGGGCGGGGCTCAGGGGCCCCGCTGGACACACGCCGCTTGATGCGCTAGGGGTCGGTTCGCAGCCCGGTTCCTAACAGGCCACGGACCGGTACCGGTCCGCAGCCCAGGGGTTGGGGACCCCTGCTCTAGAGTGTGAAAGGAGCTGAGTCAGCGACTCCATGGGAGCTACGGGGCTGCAGAACCAACAGAGGAAAAATAGGTGCTCAGCACCCACTGGCAGCCAGCTCCCCCCCCCACTACAGGCCTTGCTGACAAGCTCCTCCTCTTCCCCTTCAGCACCTCCCACTTGCCAGTGATCAGCTGTTCAGTGGGGTGCAGGAGGGGCTGGCGGGGGATGGAGAGGAGCAGAGATGGGAAGAGGTGGGGGAGGGAGAGGAATGGGGCAGGAAGGTGAAGGCCGAGAAGAGATGGGACAGGGGTGGGGGCTTGGGGGAAGGGGTGGAGTGGGGGCAGGGCCTTGGGTGGAAAGGGGGGTTTTGTCACAGACCCTGCACCCCTCTAGGGCCGGCCCTGAAGGGAAGCACCGACTATCACAGTGACAATAGAAGTGACCAGCCTTGCGGGGGAGGCGGAGGGAGATCCGCACTCACCAGGTCTCTTCTCTCCCCCAGGGTGAGCCAGACACTGCTCTCTCCTGGCTCTCACTCTAGCAGCTGGACGCCAAGGAGCCATTTCCCCACAGGAAGTGCATTGAGTGCCCCTGTGGTGCTGGGGGGCTGGCGCTGCTGCTGCCTGTGGGGCTGGCAGGGGGGCCGATGTCTGCACAGACTCTCAGCTGCCAGGCCGGAGGGGGCACTTGGGACCTTACCAGAGTGGCTCAGTGAAGACGGGGGGTTGACAAAGCAATACAGACGCTCTCCAGAGCACGGAGCAGCATCCGCCCATGCAGCCAGGCAATGAGCATTTCCCACAGCCTGGAGCCGAGGGGGAGGCGGCAGCTGCTGTTACAGCTGCTCGGGGACAGGTCCTGTCAGCCAACAGCCACTTCTTACTCCCCACAGCTAAGGGCGCCGGGTTCCTCCGGTGGGGGTGTGGAGCAGCCGTTCATTTTCCTGTCCTTTTTGTGTGCAACTGCTGACAAAAACATCCCAGACAGAGAAGCAACAGGCCAAAAAACTTCCATGCAGCTGCCAAAGTAGCTCAGTTGGGAGAGCATTAGACTGAAGATCTAAAGGTCCCTGGTTCAATCCCAGGCTTTGGCAGGCCCTGTCATCTGCCTTTGTGCAGGGCGGGCTTGTTTTCTGGGAGCACAGCAGTGCCTGCACCCAAGCTGAGTCCTTGAGCTTATGCTCTGCAGTAGGAAAACATAGAATGGGCTTCTGCCCCTAGTTGGCCCACCTGACCTTGAACAAGGAGAGATGGGAGCTGTCTTTCCCAACATGGCAGGAAGAGAGTGAGGAAGGGCAGGGTGACTCTCAGGAATGGTGCCAGAGGGCTGCTGGGCAGTGACAGGCAGGGATTGGGGATGGAAGCTCCTCTGTGCAGCTGAGCAAGGGCAGTACCAGGGAAGGGGCATTTGTAAAAGTGACCCAGCAACACCTCTCCTCCTCTGGGCACCTAGAGCAGAGGCAGCTGGTGCTGACAGCTCCAAGGGAAGGCTTAAAAGCCACAGAGCAACTGAGGGCAGGGCTAGAGGAAGGCAGGACCATGCCTATGTGTGGCCTTCAGACAGGCACAAAAACACCCAGGCAGGCTCCTCCCTGCCGTGCCAAACACCCACTGAAGGCCACCAGCATGCGGGGCGGCTGCTGATGCTCTGTGGCCAACATCACAAGATTGTAGGAAAGCAGGGCCAGCCCCCATGGTGGGGCCTCTGGCTGGTCCCACTCAAGGTGCTCACTTTGGCAGTGGGACAGGAGATTTTACCCCAAGAGGCTTTTCCTGAGCTGGCGAGAAGCAAAGAAACACCCAGGCTCTGAAGACGCTGTGTAGCAAGTACCCGCCAGCACAGGGACAGGCGCACACGCTAGCCCAGGCAGCTGCCCATTTTCTTTGGCACGTCAGGAATGGCAAAGGCGAGACTGGAAGCACGTGGGGCTCATGTCCCAGCCTTTGTAATGCCCACCCCCCAGCTCCTTCCCAGGGCTCTAGCTGAAGGCAGAGCATTGGCCTGAGCAACCAAGAAGAGGTTCCAGCCCTGAAGGGAGCAGGACTTTTAGCCCAAAGGGAAAACTGCACAAGCACAACCACCAAGGGACTTGAACCCTCAATCGTCTGATCCAAAGTCAGGCGCCTTATCCATTAGGCCACATGGTCACACAGAAACAAAACCTTTCCAAGCACTGATTTGGAAAAGGCAGACACTGTGTTTCTCAGGTCCTCTACTGAGTGGGGCCGAGACTCTCTGGGCACAAGAAGTCGAGTTCCCAGTGAGATGTGAGACTTAATTCTCTGGAGCCAGGTGCAGGACTTTGGCAGGGAGGCTTAGGAACGGGGGACTGGGGTGCAGCGGACGGACCAGCTGTCTAGGTCCTTAGATTTGGTCTCACTGAGGAGAAGGAGGAATCCTGCTGACAGGCAGTGGCTGTGGAGAAAAAGTGGGATGTCCAGGCTGCTCCGGTCTCCTTCTTCCAGCTCCTCATCTGGCTGAGCTGCTCCACCAGCCTGGACAAGTCCTCTGCATGCACAGCAAATAGCCCAAGAGCCATTTCTGCCCAAACCTGTGCTGGGGGGTGAGCTTCTGTCTTATCTGCGCTAGAGCAGACCACTAGATTGAGAGAGACAGTCAACAACTATTAAGGCTAAGATTATATAAAGGGGGTCACAGAATCTGTGACTTTCAGAGATCTCAGTGACATTTTCCACCTCAGCCCTGGGGCAGCAAGACTGGAGCTGTCGGCCGGTGGGAGCCCCACAGCTATCAGCCACCAGTGTCGGAAGGGGCTCCCACAGGCCCATGCCTCCACGGATGGACCCCACAGCTCCCAGCTACTGTGGGTGGATCCCAGAGCTCCCAGCCAGGGGGGGTTGTGCCAATCAGGTGTCCGCTCTAAGTTCGGCATCAATATGGTGATCCCGGGGAAGCTTGGGGTCCCCAGGTTGCCTAAGGAGGGGTGAACCGGCCCAGGTCGGAAATGGAGCAGGTCAAAACTCCCGTGCCCATCAGTAGTGGGATCGCACCTGTGAATAGCCCCTGCAGCGTAGCCTGGGCAAGACAGTGAGACACGGTCTCTTTTTATACACACCCCTCCAGCGCAGAGACTGTATGCGGGGATGGGAGCACCCATTGTGGGGATCCTGGACTGGTGGGAGGGAGGCACCATGTACCAGGGATCCCGAAACGCGGAACAGGGACACCCACACACCAGGTGTCTTGCAGCAAGAGCTGCAGTCTTGATTTACAAACTGCAAGTGATGCGGAATTTACCACCTTCCTTGCCGAACTTGTTCCACTAGATAATTAGCCTCACGGTTAAAAAATGGTCATTTCCAGGTGGGATTTTCTGACATCGACTGCAAGCCAAGGGGTCTTGTTCAATCTTTGTCTGGTGAATTAAAGAACCCTTTAAATCACATATCCCCCCCTCTGGGAATTTGTAAAACGTATTTAAACCAGTGATTAAATCGCCTCTTAACCTCCAGTCAATGAAATCAATTGAGCTTCTTCAGTCTCTCGCTGTAGACATTTCCCTTGTTTTTAAAGGCAAAAATCCTGATCTTTCCAATGGGAGCTGCTGCTTCAAAGTTCAGTTTGGGGAGGGATTTGGCTGCACTCAGAGATCTGCCCGCGGGTTACAATCTGCGATCCGAAGGGTCGAACGCAAACAGCGTTTAGATGGGACCGTTAGTGCCGCCCCCGTGTGGCCAAAGGTTAGAACTGACCAGCAGAGTTTACAGCTGGAGCCTGGGACACTCCTGAACAAACTGGGCACGAAGCCTCTCGCGTGGGATTCTCGCTGTGCAGCAGGAGGCGGAGGGAAGCTGATTGTCAGGGCTCAGGGCAGCTCCCTGCCATGCTGAGCCGGTGTCTGTGCTAAGCTCGGCATCAATCAGGTGATTCTGGGCAGTTCGGGGTCCACGGGCTCCCAAAGGAGGGTGAAGCAGGTCACCCCTGGAGCATGTTAAAGCTGCAGGTTGACAGTGGGGTTGCTGCCCCTGTGAACAGCTGCTGTAGCACCGCCTGGGTAGGGCAGGGAGAGCTAGTTATACCCCCCGCCCCAGCCTGTATCTGGGGATGGGAGCACTCACACCCTGGGGACCCACCCACCAGAGATCTACGGGGGGGAGAGTGGCACCCACACACCCAGGATCTTGTAGGGGGGGACAAGGGCATCCACACTCCAGGATCCTCTGCAGAGGGACGGACACCCACACATCCAGGATTCTGTATGGGGGGCAGAGGTACCCGGACACCTGGGTGGGGGAAGGGGGCACCGAAACATCCGGGAACTTACCTGGCAGGACAGCGGCACCTGCAGCTCGAGATGAGATGGGGGCGGGGGAAGCAGGAGCATTTCCCAGTTCCAGGCTGTCCCCGTCTGGCCAAGGCACAGAGCTCACAAGCAGAGTTTAAAGCTCCAGCTGCCAAGCAATAAAAACAGCCAGGCCCTGTGGCTGGTGCCTGTGATCCCAGCTCCTGGGGAGGCTGAGGCCAGCGGATCGCTTGAGCTGAGGAGTTCTAGGCTGCAGGGGGCTGTGCCGATCGGGTGTCTGCACTAAGTTCGGCATCAATATGGTGATCCCGGGGAAGCTTGGGGTCCCCAGGTTGCCTAAGGAGGGGTGAACCGGCCCAGGTCTGAAACAGAGCAGGTCAAAACTCCCGTGCCGATCAGTAGTGGGATTGTGCCTGTGAATAGCCCCTGCAGTGTAGCCTGGGCAAGACAGTGAGACACGGTCTCCTTTTAGACACCGCCCCCACAGAGCCTGCAGGGGGGGATGGGAGCACCGACATGCTGGGGATTCTGACTTGGGGGGAGGGACGTCCCCCTGCCACATGGATCTTGAAAAGGGGAACAGAGACACCCACAGATCCCAGATGGGGACAGGCAGGGGAAACCACACACTGAAGCTAGTTCATGGGATGGGGGACAGAGACACCCACCAGAGATCCTGGATGGGAGCACCCACATGATGGGGATCTTGAACTGGGAGGAGGGAAGCACCATGTACCAGAGGTTCTGAAGGGGGAACAGGGACACCCACACACCAGGTGTCTTGCAGCAAGAGCTGCGGTCTTGATTTACACAGGGCAGTGATGGGGAATTAACCATGTCCCTTGCGGAGCTTGTTCCACTAGATGATTAGCCTCATTGAAGTAACCAGACCTTTTAACAATAAGAAGTGAAATGAAATGGGCACATGATGGCAACAGAACCTAAGAAACGTGTTAGTCTCTAAGGTGCCACACGTACTCCTGTTCTTTTTGAGGATACAGACTAACACGGCTGCTCCTCTGAAACTGAAGAGATGAGAAGCCATGTTCTTGTTCAATGTGCATTGAAGCTGAAAAGGGAGATGTTTCCTCTTTGATTCCTAAGCCCCCAACTCTAATCCACTAAACACCCCTTTCCTCCCACAGCCAGGACTAAAACCCAGGAGTCATCACTAGTGCCCCCCCCTTAACCTTCTCTCTGTGAGGAAGAAGCTCTGAGCAGGGCCGCCTAGAGGGGGGGGCAAAGGGGGCAATTTGCCCCGGGCCCCGGGCTCCGCAGGGGCCCCCAACAGAAGAGCGGAGGCTCCCGCCTCCGCCCCTCTCCTGGAGCCTCAGCATCTCCGGCGGGGCCCCTGAGCCCCACCCCGCTCAGAGCCGCGTGGTGAGGGGGCGGGGCTGGGAGCTCCAACGGGGCCTGAGCCCCGCCCCGCTCAGAGCGGCGTGGGGAGGGGGCGGGGCAGCTGCCTCCGCTTGGCGTGGAGCTCACAGCCCCGCCCCCTCACCACGCGGCTCTGAGCGGGACGGAGCTCAGGCCCCGCCGGAGACGCGCTCAGGTAAGAGGCTGGGGCCGGGGCGGGGTGGGGAAGCGGGACCCGCCACCGCCACTGCCACCGCCGCCGAAGCACAGCCCGGTCTTCGGTGGCGGGGGGCCCCTTCTGTTCCGGGACCCGCCGCCGAAGTGCCCCGAAGGCCCGCGGCGGGGACCCCCCCCGCCACCGAATTACCGCCGAAGACCGGGCTGCGCTTCGGCGGCGGGTCCTGCTTCGGCGGTAATTCCGCGGCAGGGGGCTCCCGCCGCGGGTCTTCGGGGCACTTTGGCGGCGGGTCCCGGAACGGAAGGGGCCCCCCGCCACCGAAGACCCCGGGCCCCCAGAATCCTCTGGGCGGCCCTGGGCTCTGAGACCCCTGGGCTGTCCCCTTGCCACCCTGCCTGGGCTGCACTTGAAACCCAATGGGGTTTCCTTGGGCAGTTCTCAATCTTGCTCCCAGGAAGGGTGAAATTTTAGGAGCAGGTTCCAAATAGTGCAATTAACCAGCCAGAAGGGGCAGCAGGTATCGGTGTAGGAGCCATTGAAATAATCACAGCAAAGTAGTTCAGGGAAACTGTTATTAATGAAGTGTGAGTGAAAGGTGAGAATCTGATGGTGTCAGTGTCACACTAGAGGGCGCTGAGATGGTTTTAAATTTGTCATCCAAACCCAGCCACCACCTAGCACATGTTTTAACCTCTTCTTCTCTTACCGTTGCTCCTTATCAGAGAAGGGGAGAGAGCAAACGAGCAATAGAAACAGAGACCTAGTGACCGAAGCAAACATTTCTTTGCTCCTTGCTTGGCTCTGTCAGTTATTCGGGTACAAACTCACCCCCCACCCACTGTCTGGGCTGGGCTCAGTGGGCAGGAAGAGCTCAGCTGTCAGTGGGACTTGGGGAGCTCGGGACATTACTGTGAGCTGCTTGAACATTTAGGTGAAAACCACCTAAACACGGACACAAGGTCTAGGCTGCAATAACTCATCTTGCATCTGCGGCTGTTGAAGCTACAAGGCAGAGGACTAAGCACAACATTTAAATTTATGTTTGACCTCAGAGAATAAAACAAATGTGTCTGTGAAAAGAGGGGAGTCGAGTTCAATCCCTTGTCACCATCAGTGTGCAAACCAGGAACCTGTTGCTTTGCATTCCTGATGTGTCGCCCTCATGTGGCTATTCTGTCTCTGTCCCTTTAATTAAAAAATTGTGGTTTTTTTCATAAAAACTATATTTTCCTTGTAGAGACTCAGGGGCAGATTAATCTACAAAGGGAAGGTGATTCCAAGGCAGTTCTGGAGGAGAAGGGAACATTTTCAGCATCACTAAATTATTTTGTTGTGCCTCACAGAGAGAGAGAGAGAAAAAATAAAGCTATTAATTTGTGCTACCAACACACTTCACCACGTGAAATACACAATTTTGTGTTCAATGAGTTGTGTTAATTTACATAATATGAAAAATATGTTTTGGGCAATGCATGAAAACTTCACTGCATTGAACAACCCACTTGATCTAGTCAATGTACTACAGAATATTTAAAGAAGTTAAGAAAGATGTGCTTATAAATTAAAGTGTTGTGCCATTTACACACGTAGAAGACACAGAAGAAACTGAATTATTTGAGCTACTAAAATTTCCACTTTCTCACAGTATTTTAGTTCTCAAGGTTGTTTTAATTTGCTTATTTTTTTGGAACTATAAATGGGGAAAGAGCACATTGAAGTCAGTGGAATTACCGCAATGAGGGATTAGTCTCATTATTTGCCACTAACAAAACCTTTGTTAAACACAGAGTTAACTTTGACTGTGACTATCTCTTAGCTTCCAGAACATTGAGTTCAGTAAAACTCAAACTCTGGAGAAACAGGGAATACAGAGTGAGGGTACATGCCAAGATAACCTTAACTCTGCCCTCTAGAAGAGAATCCGTGATAGCATATGAGAACAAGGAAAGGTTTGGGGACAGATTACAGCTACTTCCCAAGAGTTTGTTTCTTCTGTAATTAATTGATCCTGGCCCCATCCACTGATCCTGGCCTGGAATTTACTATCTTTATCCCAGTATAGTTAAAGGCAAAACTGCTTTACAAAAGCTCCTTTCTTCTAGGTTATACAAACAGGTCACTTCCCAGCTATTTCAAGGAGATGGAATTTTCCTGACCCACAGGGAACTTAAACTAACATGCTCAAGATCACACATTCCTTAGGAGAAAACGAAGGGGAAAAAAACCAAAACCCACCAAACCGTTGCTGTTTCTACCCAAATGATCAATGAGATCAGAAAGTGAGACTGTGCCATTAACTGTCTGGTACTACACTGACTCTGCAGTTACTTGGATGCAGACACACCCAGCTCTATGGTTGGTAAACGTACAGAGACTCTGCTGCTGCTCATGAACTAGCAGCACATGACCTCTGAACAGCTGCCATTCGAATGTATCTGAAAGTCACAAGGAACAATGATCGGTGTTAAAGGAAGGCTGCCATTTATTAGAGCCCCAATTGATGCCGTGTGCACAAACAGAGGATTGAATGTGTAACAGGGAGTTTGGTAAATCCTGGTTATTTTATTTTTGTAACAGGCTCCTGTCCACCTCCAGTAGAGTTTTCAGTCCCAATGGCAACTTACTTACCAAATGTAATACAGACTAGTCCATTCCTCCCAAGTGGATGTGGTTCTTGTTCTTCTGCACATTGTAGCCCATGGAGGCCAAGGACCTGCAAATGTGTCTTCATGTGCCTTTGTTTAATTGATGAAAACAAACCTAGTCACTTAGAGGATTGGAACTGATTTCAGCTGGGGACATGTTTGCTAGGTTTTTATGCATTTGCACAGGAAAACATTGAACCTTTCTCTTTATTTCAGGCATCCCTTTTCAATGGAACTCCTGAACATAACAGAAATGGATATGCAATTATTTTTGTTGAAGAAACAGGATTTTAAGTGGGCACTTGGATTTGAACCAAAGACCACTTGACCTGCCGTCAAACACTCTACCACTGAGCTATACCCCCATGACATTTACAGAGGCAAGTCCATGATCTTAAGGATTTTGAAGGACAGGCTCTGCCTCAGAGAGCTCCTTTTCTCAGACCACAGGGGTTTAAAAATGGGGGTTAATTAAACTTTACATATACATGTAGACACCACAGCTTGCACACTCACCAGCATAGCTTCCCCCACTGACATAGCTACCACCTCTCAGGGAGATGGATTAACTGCACGGACGGGACAGCTCTCTCCCCTCCGCTTAGAGCAGCTTCATTATTTATGAATAGGTGGGAAATAACCTCCGGAATGGACAGCAACCAATGTATCAGATATTGCTGTGTCTGCATTCAATATGGGTAACTGGTCATATTGGGCTGGATTAGTAGGAGCGTTGCCAGCAGATCGAGGGAAGTGATTATTCCCCTCTAGTCAGCACTGGTGAGGCCACATCTGGAGTGTTGCATCAAGTTTTCGCTCGCTCCTCTCCTCCCCCAAGGCCTCCTCGTGCCTCTCCACTCCCTACTCCAAGGTCTGCCTGCTGCCCCCACCTCTCTGCCCTGTCCCCTGAGACTCACCCTGCCCATTGCCCACATCTCTCTGAGCCCTCCCCTGAGACCCCCCTGCCCACACCTCTCTGCCCCCTCCCCTAAGACCAGCTCTTAAAAGAGAACAATAAGGACCTGAGTCTCCTCCCTGTCAATAACCCCCTTGCTCAGCCAATCAGGGTAGAGACTGAGGACGAGAAGCTGAGGGTTCTCGCCAGAGAGCCCAAAGGATGGCCCAGGTCACCGGTGGGGATCACTGCCCAAGCACTATTTCAGCCCCACATTTTTGGGTGGACCTCCCACACTGGGAGCTGCTGAGCACTCCCCCGCAACACACACACACCTCACTCCTGGTGTTGGGAGGGGAACAGGAGAAAGGACAAAAGAAACAAGAGTGGAAGAGAAAGGAGAGAGGGATGGATGGAGGAAAAGGTGAAACAAAAAGGACAAACCCAAATGTCCCCACTGATTCTATGGGACAAAATCCCAGGTGAGGAATAAAATTCTGCCTCCTTAAGCTCGTGTTTTCCATGCCTAGAATTCAACTGTCACCAGATGGATCAGACTGAACAGGTTTCAAACCTCGAGGAGGCTCTTAACTTCTAAACAGGGATGGCTGTTTTCTAGTAAAATCACTAAAGGGAAGGAGAAAACTCGAAAGAGGTTCCTCCTGGCGCTCATGTCCGTGAACCCGAATACTCTCTCAGTCCTCAAAGAGAGACCTGGAGGAGACTTGCTGAAGCAAAGCCACAGGGGTCTCTGAGGTTTCCCTGGCCCCTCGCCCCTGTCCTGCCTGGCTGATGTCAGCATCTCTCTGTGAGGTCACCACCTCCCCACCACCTTTGACCAATAGTCTGAGGTCCTGCAAAAGGCCTTTGTGATGTCACTGCCACACCTCTCCCTTGCTGTGCTAACGTCCTGCCCCTGCCCAGGCACTTTGGAGGTTTGAGCTACTCCCTGTGGATCACCCCACTCAAGGAACGTTCGTTCTAGGAAGCAAGCCGGCTAGACACGAAAACATCAGACGCTGCTCCCAATGCTACACTCCATTTTTCAGAAATTAGTCAACTTTATGGCCAGAAGAGACCATTAGAGCATCTAATCTGACCCCCCTGCATATCACAGGCCTCCTGTATGACACAAGAGCTACTTTTGGAGCAAACACATTCCAGAAAGGCATCTAGTTTTCATTTAATGACATTAAGAGATGGAGAATCCACCACTTTCCTTGGTAGCTTGTTCCTGTGGTGAATCATCCTCACTGTTGAATATTTGTGTCTTATTTGTAATATGAATTTGTCTCTTTTCGCCTTCCAGCCATTGGGTCTTGTTATGCCTTTCTCTGCGAGATTAAAGAGCCCTTTAATACACCACCTTTTCTCTCCATTAAGGCCCTTCAACACTTCAATGAAGTCATCTTTCAATCATCTTTTGATAAGCTAAACAGGTTGAGCTTGTTCAATAGCTCACTAGAAGGCATTTTTTCCAGCTCTCAGAACATTTGTCATCAGACTCCTGAACTGCAGCTGGATGTGGTTCTTGTTCTTCTGCACAACATAGCTCCTGGAGAAGAGGGATCTGCCAATGTACATTCCTATGATACCTTTGTTTAATTGATGAAAATATAAACTAGACACTTAGAAGACTGGAACTGATTTCAGCTGATGGACAGCTTTGCTAGGTTTTTATGCCTTTGGACAGCGAAATGTTGAGTGTTTACATTCATATCAAGCACCCCCGTATAGTGGAGGTACTGAACATAATGCAGAATGGAAATGAAAATGTTTTCCTTTTTTAAAAAAAGAAAGAAGGTTATAAGAGAACGCTGGGGCTTGAATTAAGGGTTATAAGAGAACAGGGGGGTTTGAATTGAGGACTACTTGAATTGCAGTCAAACACTCTACCACTGAGCTATACCCCCATGACAACAGGAGTATGGAATCGTGATCTCCAGGACTTTGAAGGACAAACCCTGATTCATCGAGGTCCTTTGCCATTCCCAGACCACAGGTGGTTTTAAAAATGGGGTTTGATTAAACTTCTTAAATGTGGCAAACACCACAGCTTGCACACCCACCGATATAGCTTCTCCCACTGACATAGCTGCCACCTCTTGGGGAAGTGGATTAACTACACCCACAGGAAAACTCTCTCCCATCAGCATAGAGCAGTGGTTCTCAAACTGTGAGTCAGGACCCCAAAGTGGGATGTGACCCTGTTTTAATGGGGTCACCAGGGCTGGCATTAGACTTGTTGGTGCCTGGGGCTGAAGTCAAACGTCTGAGCCCCACCACCCAGGGCTGAATCCCTCAAGCTCTGGTTTTGCCCTCCCCTAACTGGGGCAGGGCTCAGGCTTTGTCTCCCCTGCCTCTGCCCAGTGTGGAGGGGCTTGGTCCCTCTTTCCAGGGTCATGTAGTAAGTTTTTTTTGGCAGAAGGGGGTTGCAGTGAAAGGAAGTTTGAGAAACGCTGGCATAGAGCCTCTGAATATGTCTTGACTTGGCTCCCTGGGGCACTGTGGCAGATCAGAGACCGAAAGTACAGCCATGGAGACACCACACACACAAGCCTGGCCTAGCAGGCAAGAATCAAACCTCCACAGAAAGATACCTGTTGCTTTCTAACCCATCTCCCTAAGCCCTCAGCCACCACCACTTAACAAAGGGGCTTTTCTACATTATGGTTCTGGTCTCACTGAAGGATCATTTCCAATTGTTTGTTCAGACCAGCATTAGGGGAAATGGTGCCCTGGGCAAAGCTTGTACTTTGGCACTTCCCCATTGCCCCTGGACGATCCCCACTCCCCCTTTACCGCTAGCTCCTGCACTCCCAACCCTTGCACCTCCTTCACCCCTAACTCCTGCCCCTCCTGTGCCCCCTTTGCCCTTGTCTCCCTGTGCCACAAGCCATTGCCCCTCTCCTGCAGCCCCTGCACATGGCTCCAGTGCTGGGGGCCCCGCACGTGTTTCTCCTTTTCCCTGGGCTTTGGCATCACTAGCCCCTGATTAGCGAGTAGGGTTCAGTCGTTCCCAAAATGTGGGGCATGATTCCTAGGGGGACACAGAGGAACATTCACGGGGGCACCTCAGGGCCTGAGCCAGCCCCCATGGAGGGAGGACCACTCAGCCCCACTCTGCCCCAGCTCTTCCCCAACCCCACTCTCAGCCTGGACCTCTGGCTTCCAGCTCAGCCTCAATCCCCTTACCCCTGTCTGCACCCCTCTCCCCAGCAAGCAACAGCTCCACTCCCAGCCCTGGTTCTTGACCGCGGCTTCCAATGGGCCACAGCCATGGATAAGAGGGCACAGTGTGAAATGTTTGGGGACCACTGGTTTAGGATGACGTTCTCAATCACTTCTATGCAGTCCAATAAAAGCTATTCCTCACCCACCCACCCCTCCATCACGACCAACTAGGTATGTTTTGCTGCCCTTTAGTCATACAGGAAGGATAATAACATTTCATTCAACTCAATCCTAAAGTGATTTGTAACCCACCACCAGCCAAAACTGGTCATTTTCGGAAAGTGGCCCCATCATGCTGCATACCTAGGCAGAGTAGGTGTGTCTATGCAAACACGGTCTGTTTCTGAAGTCTTTCCCCAGCTCCTCACTAGATATGAGGAGGGAGCTCATACAGACCCTGCTTCCGCTTAGTATTTAAAAACTTCATATTAGCCCTATCTCTGCTGGACTTAGATTTCTCCTTCTGTCCTTTTCTTAATAACTCAGGTGAGGTGGCTGAGTGGTTAAGGCGATGGGCTGTTAATCTATTGTGCTCTGCATGCATGGGTTCAAATCCTTTCCTTGTCAGACACATTTAGTCTTCACCCTTCCTTTGTAGACAACCCTCTCCCCCTTTGGTACAATAACAGACCCAATAATGTTGCTTCTTGCAAACAAAAACCTTCTCAGAAACTCAGACCCCCTCCCTTGCTTTAAATTAAATGTCTAAATCCCATATTTCTTTAAAAAAAATTCTCTAGTCCTGTATTTCTTACTTTTTATCTCAAAAGGAAACATCCTCATCATCTCCCCCAAACACCCTGGGACCTGCCCAAATTATTAAAATACCCTCAACCCGAGCAAGGCCAGAGCAGTGAACCAGAGCTAGTGTCTAGGCCAAGCTAGTCTGAAGGAGGCAACTCAAACATTTTCTCTCTGCTTCCCTTGGCAAGGTCTGACTGAGAAAACAAAATTCCCCAAACTGAAAATTTTCTGCTGAAAAACCAATACTAGTCTGTTTGGGGACTTTGGTTTGAAAGTATTATTGTTATTATTCTCTTCTGATTTCTGAATCAGTTCAGTCCAGTCTTTGTCCTCCAGGTGTGTTTCCAGCTGCTGAGTTGTGGGGGAGAGAGGCCAAGTCATGATGTCTCTTCCCCTCTTTCATAGCTTCTTCCAACTTGCTAGGAAGCTCCTTTGCTACCATGTGAGTCAAGCAGTGTCCATTGTCTCCGTGCTATCTCGGAGAAGCCTGCATTGTACACGGTTCCTGGGATAGTCCTTGGGAGTGTGGATCCCTTTAATGGGCCAGCAGCGAGTCTGGCTCCTCCCTTGTCACACCTGAAAGGCTGGTGGGGGGCATTTCCCAACCTCATAACATATCTCAGTAACACACACAGAGCAAAACTTCGTAACTTCCCAACCAATGCGAGCACACACAGTCCAACACGATATTAATGTTCAACAGATCAAGACTTTTGAAATGATACCTCATCAGGCAGACTTTGTACAAACCGTATCATCATTATATGAGAGTGGTGAATATGGGGCTTCCAGGTGCTGCTTTGAGCACAGCATGCCACACCTGGGCTTACATTGCAATGGAGACGTACCCTTAGAGTCCATCTCTCCTGGGATAAAGATGGCAGCAGGGCTGGCCTGGGTCATCTGACTTGGGCTCATGGAGCTAAAGCTGAGGGGCTAAAAACTGTGGTGCAGATATTTGTGTTCACGCTGAAGCCTGGGCTCAGAAACCCTCACCCCTTGTGGGGCCTCAGAGGTTGGGCTCAAGCCCATTTGTCTGCACTGTAATTTTATAGTCTTGCAGCCCGAGCCCCATAACCCTGAGTCAGCTGTAAACATAATGTTAGGCTACGTCTCCAGTGCAATGAGTTCAGCGAGTGGAAATGGTATAACCGTGGACTCAATGGCAGTTCTCCATTGGTCTGTCTGCTTTGGGGCAGACTCCCTCCCAACCTTCTGGGCTCCTAGAGCAGGGTACTGAGCCTGAGTCCAGACACAGACACTGCAACTTTATCCAGACCAAGCTGCATGACCCTGATTAATGTGACAGGGGTCAGCCGTGGGTGCTTCATTGCACTGTAGATGTAGCCTAACTTTATGTCTACACTGTGATTAAAACACCCAGGGCACCTGTCTCAAACCCCAGGTCAGCTGACCCAGGCTTCTGGGGCTTGGGCTGCAAGACTAAAATTGCAGTGCAGACATATAAGCACTAGATTTGCCTTTTTCCAATCATCCGAAACCTCCCCCATCGCCACGAGTTTTCAAAGATAATGATCAATGGCTCTGCAATCACGTCTGCCAACTCCCTCCGGACCCTCAGATGCATTAGATCCAGAACCAAGGACTTGGTCATGTCCAGCTTTTCTAAATAGTCCTTAATTTATTCTTTCACCACTGAGGGCTGCTCACCTCCTCCCCATACTATGCTGCCCATGTCTGAGAAGACCAAGGCCAAAAAAAAAAAAAAGCATTGAGCACTTCAGCTTTATCCACATCATCTGTCACTAGGTTGCCTGCCCCATTCAATAAGGGTCCCACACTTTCCCTGACCCCCTTCTTTTTGCTAACACACCTACGTAGAAATTGGCTTTGAAGCTAATCAAAATAAGTTCCATTTGAAATACAAATCATTCAAATCGATACTGGGACAGTTTTCTCCTCTACTCTATTTCTCACACACATTCCCTCACCCCAACCTTTGGAGTGAGGTTTTACAGCCGGACATTTTAGGCCAAGGGGGGTAAATTACATCAAAGAAGCTTTTCAGGACTAGCCCCCATTTCCTACATTACTAACAAAAAGAAAAACAAGACAAGTTTTATTTCTCCAGTATAATTCAGTTGATCACACAATTAAGTGTCTTCTCCGTTACAGAGTAACTTCGTGTTTAATTTCATTTTAATTGGTAATAATAAATCCTCAACAATTAAAGAATTCTCTCATATATGGCAGTTTTCTTTTAATCCCCCTTTCCACCAGTGAACCCTTGAGTACAGTTGTGGTTAGGGATTAGATTGGGGTGGGTAAATGTTTTGGCCCGAGGGCCACATCTGGGTATGGAAATTGTATGGGGCCATGAATGCTCACAAAATTGGGGGTTGGGGTATGGGAGGGGGTGAGGGCTCTGCCTGGGGTAGTGGGCTCTGGGGTGGAGCCAGACATGAGTTCAGGGTGTGGGAGAGGGCTCCGGGCTTGGACAGGGGATTGGGGTGGGGCGAGGGATGAGAGGTTGGGGGGTGGAGGAGGGTGCTCCAGGCTGGGACTGAGGGGTTAGGAGAGTGGGAGGCTGGGGCAAGGGAGGGGGGCAGTCTCCGGTTGTCGCTTACCTCAAACAGCTCCTGGAAGCAGCAGCATGTCCCCGCTCTGGCTCCTACACGGAGGCATGGCCAGGCAGCTCCCAGTGGATGCAGTTCCCGGCCAATGGGAACTGTGGAGGTGGTGCTTGGGGTGGGGGCAGTGTGTGGAACCCCCTGGCTGCCCTTATGTCTAGGAGCTGGAGGGGGGACATGCCAGTGCTCCCAGGAGCCACAAGTGGCTTTGCCATTGAGGGAAAAGGGGATCTGAACAGTGCTTGGGATCCATTTGAAATCCCCTTCCAAGTCTCCTCCTGCCAGACTGACTCTGATTTAGGATCAAATACGTCCAAGCACCATTCCCAAGCATGGACAGCCAAGAACATGACCTCACTGGACACGTTGGGAAGTGAAGGAATATGAAGGGGTGAACTCTGCATGGCTCAGGCACAAGGTAACAGTTCCGGGGTGATGGGGAAGGATGGAATCTCTGAGTCACCCCATCTCCTTCCAGTGTCACAGGGCTTGGCTACACTGGAGAGTTGCAGCGCTGGTGGTGGGTTTACAGCGCTGCAACTTAGTCACCGTCCACACTTGCAAGGCACATACAGCGCTGCATCTCCCTGGCTGCAGCGCTGGCTGTACGCCTGCTCTGCCTGGGGTATAAGGATTGCCGTGCTGGTGATGCAGCGCTGCTCTGCAAGTGTGGCCACCAAAAGCGCTGTTATTGGCCTCCGAGGTATTCGGAGGTATCCCAGAATGCCTGTTCAGCCACTCTGCTGTTTTGTTGTGAACTCCGGGCTCCCGGAGCTGCTTATCTAAAAAACAAACCCAGCTCCTGTTTGCTCCAGCAGAGGCAGGCAGGGGGATTCTTTTGGAATGTGCACAGCTAGTGTTTCCTTGAGGAGAGAAGCAACACGGCTGGGGGGGGGGGGAGTCCATTTTGGAGCAGCTGCTTATCTGGTCTGAAGGCTTTTTGCATTTAGTGAATAAGAGAGGGGCGGCCGCCGGGGTCCAAACTTTTAAAATGATTGAAGGTTGGTGCTGTGTATCTTCCAGTCCTTAGAATTTGCAAGGCAGGGAGCTCACACAGTGTCAGCTCCAAAAATCCACTCACTCTCTGTCTCCCCCACGCTCCCTGTCACACTCCACCCCACCCCCCTCTTTTGAAAAGCATGTTGCAGCCACTTGAACGCTGGGATAGCTGCCCATAATGCACCACTCCCAACACCGCTGCAAATGCTGCAAATGTGGCCACACTGCACTGCTTTCCCTACACACTGCACGAAGACAGCTGTAACTCCCAGCGCTGCACATCTGCAAGTGTAGCCAAGCCCACAGAGCCTAAAATGACACTTATTTCCCTGACACTGCTCCAGCTCTTCATCATATTTAAATATATTTTAAAAGAGAAAAAAAGTCAACAAAATAACTGCTGTTCTGCACAATCCAGGGTAATGTGACAACAACTGGGAATGAGACAATCTGTCCTCAAAGAGGAATGTGGCAACTCGAACAATAAGTTTGCACTGGGAGGAGGAGTACAAATGTGAATCTCCAGGTTTGTTTAGACATGGAAATGTGACGGTGGTTAGGTCAGATCAGGAGGAAATCTGCAAGATAACTCCACCTACTTTCCATAGCCCATGTCTTTAGTGCAAGAATAGTTATCTTTTTACATCAGGAAAGTGAACTCAAGCTAGCTAACTCCATGGCAACCATAGTGATGAGGCCCAGGTAGATTTTACCTCTATGTAGCTGGTTGAAGATACCCCTCATCTCCCCTACCTGGGGTGACGGACATTCCTGGTAGAAAGGACACACACTCCCCCATGACTCTCAGGACAATGGAGTTGATAGAAATGATCACAGGATAACCCCAAAGATGGGCAAGCTTCAAAAGTGGGCAACTCATGTGTGGGAGCTGAGGGACCACAATGTGCAAAAGATGCAAATACCTTAATAGTCACTATCTGGGAACTGTCAAAAGAATTCAAGAAAAAAAATCTTCTGACAGCTCTAGAGAAGGTTTTTATGAAGTTTATCTCCTTTACGGATTCTCTGATGTTTAGAAAGGCCTGAGCTATGAGTGAAGCTTTTCCCACACTCGCAGCATTCATAGGGTCTCTGCCCAGTGTGGATTCTGTAATGTGTAATAAGGGTTGAGTTCCGAGAGAAGCTTTTCCCGCACTCACTGCATTCATAGGGTCTCTCTCCTGTGTGGACTCTCTGATGAGAGATAAGGGAGGAGAGGTGAGTGAAACGTTTCCCGCACTCACTGCATTCATAGGGTCTCTCTCCTGTGTGGACTCTCTGATGAGAGATAAGGGAGGAGAGGTGAGTGAAACGTTTCCCGCACTCACTGCATTCATAGGATGTCTCTCCTGTGTGGATCCTCTGATTCATAGTAAGGTTTGAGCTCGGAGAGAAGCTTTTCCCACACTCACAACATTCATAGGGTCGCTTTCCTGTATGCGCTGTCTGATGAGAGATAAGGGCTGATCTCTGAGTGAAGCTTATCCCGCACTTGCAGCATTTGTAGGGTCGCTCTCCCGTGTGGATTCTCTGATGAGAGATAAGGGTATATCTCTGAGTGAAACTTTTCCCGCACTCACAGCATTCATAGGGTTTGTCTCCTCTGTGTATTCGCTGATGCCTACTAAGGGCTGAGGTATGATTGAAGCTTTTCCCACACTCACAGCATTCGTAGGGTCTCTCTTTCGTGTGGATTATCTCATGTCGAATAAGGGCTGAGCGGTAATTGAAGTTTTCCCCACACTCACTGCATGTCGTCTCTCTCTTTTCCCTGAAGATTTTCTCCTGGGATATAGTTTCCTTGAGGTCCCTGTGAGTTCCCTGACAATTAATGGGTTCATCCACTCTCTCCTCTGAGTGGTTTCCCTGCTCTCTCTCTGGTCTGGGGTAACTTTCACCAGCTTTTCCCTGCTCACGGGGGCGGGACACACTCCCTTTGGCTCTTCGCGGTAATTCCCCATGCGCTTCGGCGAGCTCAGCATCTTCCTGGTGAGGATTCTGCTCCTCGCTCTCCCTCACCAGCCCATCACCTGCTAGAAGGGAGGAGAAATCTCAGAATTGGGGATGGAAAGGCAGAGAACAAACCCAAGTAAGTGCTGGAGAGACAGAAAATAAAAATCGGGGACTGAATTCCCCCAAACTCATCCCCATAGAGGACAGTGGAGGGGATCAATTCTGCTCCCCACCCAGGACTGGCCTTTAGGGGGGGCCGTACGGGTGCCCCACCCAAGGGGGTGCCGGGCGCAGGGTCTGGATTCCCGCCTGACCTGCTGCCGAGAGGCTCGCTGGGCTGATGAACGCGGCACAGGGAGCAGATAAGCAGCAGCGTGGGGGAGTGGGAGAGAGCCGAGCTGCAGGGGGCAGTTGGATGACCAGCCGTCAGAGCCAGGTGACTGCTCCGGAGCGGAGGGGCCCCTCTCCGCCCTGCTCCATGTGTGCAGCTGCTGCTGTTCCTGTCCCCCCACCCACCCCCGGAGCCGCCCCTGTCCACCCCGACTGGGAGCATCCTCCTGACTGCTCTGCGGGGGGAGGTGCTGATTGATGGGGGGGTGTCCCCCTCCCTCCCAGGTAGCCGATTTCCACTGAGCTGGGGTGACGGGACGGGGGGAATCTGCGTGTGCTGCTGCCTCTCTGGGGCCGGAGCTGCCGGCAGCTGCTTGTGTCTGAACAAGCCGAGTTCAGGCTCCTGACCCTGAGAGCTTTCTTAAAGAGACAGTGCGCTCACTCACACAGACCCACACACACAGTCCTTCACACACTCCCCTCAACACACACACAGTCCTTCACACACACCCCTCAACACACACACAGTCCTTCACTCACTCCCTTCAACCAACACACACACAGTCCTTCACTCACTCCCTTCAACCAACACACACACACACACACACACACACACACAGAGTCCTTCACTCACTCCCTTCAACACACACACACAGTCCTTCACTCACTCCCTTCAACATACACACACTCCTTCATATATCCTCCCCTCAACACACACACACACACCAGGGCTCCCTGCATCCAGGTCACTTCCCCAGCTGGGCTGAGCTGAGACATCAGGAGCAGCTGCTCTCCTGCCCTCCCCTTACACAGCCTGCAGGGAAAGTGACCTGGGTGCAGGAAGCCTTGACGTGGCTCCTTGCTCCCCTCTCCCAGCCCCCAGGGCTGCATGGGGCAGGGGAGCAGCAGTCCAGTGGGGGGGGGAGCGAGCAGCAATGCCAGCTGCTTTGTGCATCTAGGTCAGGTTCCCCACTTGGGTGCAGGAGGATGCAGGGGTTAGGGGCAAAGGGGGCACAGTGCAGGGGCTGGGGGCTCAGGAGGGGGCAGGGGTTGGGGTGCGGGGGACAGAAGTTCGGATTGAGGGGGGTGTAGGGATTAGGGGTGCAGGAGGGGGAGAAGGCATTTGGGGCAAAGGGGGCACAGTGCAGGGGCTGGGGGCTCAGGAAGGGGCAGGTGTTGAGGTGCAGGGGGCAGGGTTTGGGGTGCAGGGGGTATGCACCATGCAGGGGTTCAGGGTGCAGGAGGGAGGTGCAGGGGGTACGAGTGAAGGGGGCACAGTCCTGGGATTAGGGGCACATGAGGGAGGGGAAGGGGCTGGGGTGAAAGGGCACAGTGCAGGGCTTAGGGGCACAGGAGGGGGCAGGGGTTGGGAGGGGCTGGAGGAGGCAGAAGTTAGGAGCGAAGGGGGCACAGTGCAGGGGCTGGGGGGGAGGGAGGGGGAGGAGCCTGGGGAGCCCATGGGGGACAGAGGGAAGGGGGGGTGCCATGCCCATGGGAGCCAGGGGCACCAAAATGCAAGTTTGCCCAGGGTGCCATGTCCCCAAGGCCGGCCCTGCCCACATCCCATCCAGACACTCAGTAGGAAGGGAGGGAGCTCCAGCCAAGCTGTCAGTCATCATCTGTAGGAAGCCAGGAGTGAGATCTGCTGGGGACTGTCCTGAGCTCACAGAGTCTGTGTGGGGAATCCCAGCTGGTTCTCTCAGGCACTGACAGTTTCTGGGTTGATTTCATGTTTCCTCACCTGTCCAGGGACTTCTCAGGATCTCGCTTTCCTCTGAACCCTGGAGATCCAGGACCCACGGCTCTTCCCCTCCTTCCAGCTGGGAGATCACGTAGGGTTTGGAAACTGGAAACCCTGCTCAAGGGGAAAGAAAACAAGGGAGGCAGGAGGGTATTTTGCCCACCTCTGGTATAGATGGTGACTAAACTTAAACCTCTGCGAACCAGGAAGTGAGAAGTTAATATAAACGCCCCCCCTCCAATGCAACCTTAACTTTGCCCCCAACCCTTAACCCTGCAGCTGGCAAGAACCACTGAGGATGGTTCTGTGTGGCCCGTGCAAAGGTTAACAAACTGCCACAGGGACTCAGGTATTCAGCTCAGTGCAGCAGTAACAGGATGAATTCTATGGTCTGTGGTATGAAGGACGTCAGAGTAGATGACCTAATAGTCATATCTGGCCTTCAAAGCTATGAACCTATAATCGATCTGAGGAAAGACTAAGAGAACGTGCCACTGTCTGTGCTGTGTTCACAGGTGGGAATCCCAGCATCTATCCGCATGCCTCCAGCTGTGTGCACGGGGCCAGTTGTAGCTGTGACTGGCTGACGGAGGGATGGGTTGCAGCAGCTGGGCAGAGCTGTGCCTGTGCTATGCAGAGAGGTGCATGTGAAACTTGGGAGGCCAATTCTGCCTCAGTTCTGTGCTGAGTGTTGTAGGCTTTGTCAGCAAAGGTGCCCAAGGGCGTGTTCTTGCCATGGGGGTTGTCAGCACCCTGGCGGCGTATGTTCGAGTGATCTGTGGGGCTTAGTGAGGGGTAAGTGAAGCAGTGACTCAAAAGGAAAACTCAGGCTGAGGGCAAAGAGGTGGTAACACTGACAGTCTCAGATGGTCTGTGTGCAGGAGGTTCAGTACTGGAGAGCAGGCCAGGGGGAGGAAGCTTCTATTTGCTATGACGGAGACGACCCCGAATATTATCTTAGCAAAGAGAAGTCGTGAGACTTTCTGCTGCACTGCTCTGTTCCCAGAGCGCTCTGTAACCGGGGAGGGGAGAGGGCCAGTGTGTGTCTCTCTGGCATGTTGGGGTGATGCTGAAACAGGGCAGAGCAGAGGTGGCATCGTGGGAGTGCCATGAACCTTAACTCTTCATTTCCTCTTCTAAGAATGGAGGGGACGGGAATCGTTACCCAGCGAGGTCACAGTCTCATAGTTCTCCTGCATGACGTCTCTGCAGAGGGCTCTCTGAGTGGGGTCCAGCAGAGCCCTCTCTTGCCTGGTGAAACAGCCACCTCCTCAAAGGTCACCGGCCCCTGAAAGAGCAAGAGTTCAACACCTGCTGCCCCACTATTCATGGGGGAAAGGAACCATTCAAATGGAAGCTCTGAGACAGAGACAGTCAGCAGAGTCCTATCCCCACACTGCCGAGAGCAGCCGGGGGACACCACGGTGAGCGAACAAAGAGAGACCCCTTGTCTCTGCCAGCAGATCCATCACACGGCTATGAGCCAGAGGCTGATCCAGCCCCATGGCAGAAACCCAACACCCTCCTCACTGCCAGCAGCTGGATGTGAGGGGCCAGGACCATGGGCGGCAGGTTATATATTTGTGTGGGGCCCGGGCCCCAGCAATATTCAGGGCTGGGCGCCCTGCTCCAGCAATAGTTGGAGCTGGGTCTCTTCCTGCCCCCCCCCCCCCGGTCCTGCCTGGATCGGCCCCGGCTACCGCAGGTCTCCCCCCGCCGCCGCGACCCTGCCTGGAGCAGGTCCCAGCCCCCGCCTGCCACCCCCCCTCCGCGTGTTCCCCCCCCTCCGCCGCGTTGTGTTGCGTCCCTGCCTGACAGAACGCAGCGCGCCTCTCCCCTGCCTGCTGCCCGGAGGGCTCCCAGCAGATTTGCTGTCTGCTGCCGCAGGGTCCTAGTGCCTGCCCACCGCCAGTACTGGCAAGGCAGGCTGCCCTTACCCTGAGCCTCTCCAACCCCAAACCCTCAGCCCCAGCCAGAGCCCTCATTCCCCCCGCACCCTAATCCTCAGCCCCAGCCCTGAGCACCCCCACATCATGAACCCCTCATCCCCCTGCACCCTAATCCTCAACCCCAGCCAGAGCCCTCATCCCCCCACACCCTAATCCTCTGCCCCAGCCCTGAGCGCCCCCACATCATGAACCCCTCATCCCCCCGCACCCTAATCCTCTGCCCCAGCCCTGAGCGCCCCCACAGCATGAACCCCTCATCCCCTGCACCCTAATCCTCAGCCCCAGCCAGAGCCCTCATCCCCCTGCACCCTAATCCTCAGCCCCAGCCAGAGCCCTCATCCCCCCGCACCCTAATCCTCAGCCCCAACCAGAGCCCTCATCTCCCTGCACCCTAATCCTCAGCCCCAGCCAGAGCCCTCATCCCCCCGCACCCTAATCCTCTGCCCCAGCCCTGAGCGCCCCCACATCATGAACCCCTCATCCCCCCGCACCCTAATCCTCTGCCCCAGCCCTGAGCGCCCCCACATCATGAACCCCTCATCCACAGCCCTCACCCCACACTCCAAACCTCTGCCCTAGCCCTGAGCCCCCTCCTGCATCATGAACCCCTCATCCACAGCCCTCACCCACAGCCCAACCCTCTTCCCTAGCCCTGAGCCCCCTCCTGCATCATATACCCCTCATCCTCAGCCCCACAGTCCTCACCCTGCACTCCCTCCTATCCCCAAACTCCCTCCCCCTTCCCACACACCCCTTCCCAACCCCAAACTCCATCCTAAAGCCTGCACCCTTCACCTCCTCCTGCACACCCACCCCCTGCCCCAGCCCAGAGCCTGCACCCAGCACCCTTCCTGCACCCTAATCCCCAGCCCAGGATCTGCACCCCAGACCTCCCCCGCCGAGCCCCCTCCCAGAGCCTTAGGCAGGTGGGGGCGGAGTTGGGGGCGGGTTCTGGGCCCCACCAAAATTTTTACAAACTTGCCACCCATGGCCAGGACATCTTCCCTACAACTCCCTGGTGGGTGCCCCCTTTCCATGTCACACCAGTCCCTGGCTAGCAGGCTGAGGGTTCAGCACTGGAAGTCTGGTCAGTTTTCCCAGCCCCACCCAGGGGGTTGCTTTGTCTGTTTCCTGTTTCACAAATTAGGGAATTTTCTCCCCCAACACCCAAGCGTTTGTTCTGAGGATCTAGGCCCCGGTTAAACAAGTCCCAGCAGGTTTGTCACACTCTGTCCCCGTCCCTTTCCTCACCCAGCGGATTCCCTGCCCCCACCTCGACCTAACTCCCCAGAAGTTGCCACCTCTTCAGTGTTTACTGCCCCTCCCCCTCCAGCAGGAACCCACCAGCCACCCCACAAGAACCCCTCCCTGAGCTGGCTCCACTGCAGCCAGAGAAGCCCCCACCCGGGCCCGGAGGGGTTAATGTCAGGCTCCCCCCAGCACAGACCCCGCTGGGGAAGCAGCAACTGCTCCGCTCCCAGCTCCCCATGGAGGCAGCAGCGTCTGGTCTCTCCGGATCTGCCGGGGGCTGATGCTCCCGGTTCTGTGCGCTCCCGGCTCCTGCCTCCCGCCCCCGGCTCCTGCCTCCTTCCTCCCGCTCCCCCCACTGCTCCCAGCTGCCCCAGCCCCTTCCTGTGCCCTGCAACCCCCCCGCCCCCGGGCTGCAGCGGCTGGGATCCAGCTGACCCCCCTGCTGAGCCGGGCACCGCACGGGGGGGGTGGAGCTGCTACACCAGCCCCCGCCCCCGCTTTTCCCCTGCGGAGACCCGGCCCCTCTCCTGCCCCCTCCGGGCTGAGGCGGGTCCCGCTTCCCCGCGGGTCCCAACCCCCCTGCGAGGGGCCCGGGGGCGGGGCCAGGCCCGGGGAGGAGCCGCCCCTCCCCCACCCGGCCCCCGCCCCTGTGTGCGGCAGCGGGGCCATGGCCGGGGCCGGGGGCAGCGCGGGGGGCGGGGACACGCGTGGGGCGGACACGCTCCTGCCGGGCGGGGTCGGGGGCTGTTCGGTGCCGGTTATTACGGGGGGGTCACGAGCCCCCCCGGCTCTGCCGCTCCCCGGGAACAGGCGGGGGGGGGGTCTGAGAGGCACCGGCTGGGAGAGGGGGCGGGGCCGGGGGAAGGAGGAGCGGTGGGGGGAGGGTCAGGCTGGCCCCGGGAACCTCCCTTCCCTGGGCTGGGGAGGGCGGAAGCGCCCCCGGGGCAGGCTGGGAGATGTAGTTCCTCACACTCCCTGGACAGGAAGTGACGTCGGCGAGGGAGGCGGAGCCGGACTGCGAACGGAGGCGGGGCCGTTGGAGCCTCTCCCGGAGCCAGAGAAGAGTTTTGTGTCTCCCGGCTCTGGGCATGCGCAGATCGGGGGCGGGGCGGGGCGGAGTGTGATCAGCTGCTGGGTGAGCGCCGCGCGGCTCCTCCCTTGTGAGCCGGGAGCCCGGGCGGGGGCGGGGGCGGGGGCGGGGGGGGGGGGAAGTGTCGGTGCAGCCCGGACATGGCCGGGGGGAGCCGGTGACCCCCCCGAGGAGCGGGGAGAGAAAGGGGGGGGCTGAGATCCCCTCGGATTTACCGCTGCCCCCCCCGTGGGGACCCCCCGCCCCCCCCGCCCTGCCCCCTTTCTCCCTAGAGAGCCACGAGCAGCCCCCAGGGTGACCCCCCCTCCCCCAACCCCTGAGAAGTTCCCTGTCCCCCCCCCCCGATTGTGCCCCATTTTCTCTCCCCTTCGCCAGTGTCCAGCTCTCCCTGGGGCTGGGGGGGCTCTGGGGGTGTCTGGGCCCCTGGCCAGGGACTCTGGGGACTGGGGGCCAGGGAAGATCTGGCAGGACCCTGGCTGGGGCTGTGGGGGTGTCTGGGACCCCGGCTGTGGGGTCTGGGCTCTGGGCACTGGGGGGTGTCTGGGGGCTGCTGCTAACCCTGATCCTGCTCCCGGATCAGTTTGTGCCACAATCCTGGCTCCAAGCACGGCCAGGCAGCCCCCAGCCAGGCCCACTCACCCTGATAACTTTATATCCACTTACCAAACACTGTCAGGTGAAATCACAGATTTTTCATTTCTCCTCTCTTGAAAACTGCAGGAACTTCTGGTCCCGCAGGGAATATTCATGCTGCCTCCCCCCCCCCCCCCAAGTCCTTGTCCTAGATCTGGGGGGTGAGGCAGGTGGGAAGGGGGCTAGAAATGCCACACAATGGTCTCTTCCACAGCGTTCTGGACTCCTTCTTCCTGAAATCTGGTTTCATTGAGACCATTGTTAATCCAGAGTCACTGCATGGAAAGACAAGGAGTGACTCCAGATGGACAGTGGGGCAAATGAGATCAGCAGTTCTCCCTGTGAGGAGGGGCTCTCATTAGCTGCTCTCCCCAGAGAGCTAAAGGAGGGAAGCTGCTCAAACGCTCTGTCCCTCTCTGCTCAGGACATTGGGGTTCAGATTCCTGGGTCAGACCCTGCAGCCTCCATTGTGATCTGGGAGACCAGGATTAGCAGCTGCTGCTCCCCCAGCGGGGTTCTGTGCTGGGAAGTGACGTTAATTAAAACTTCTTCTATGCCCGGCCCAGGGGATGACTTTCTCCAGCTGGTAGTAGCTCCCTAGGACAGCCTTGGGCCCTGTTAATACAAATTCTACCAGACTCCAGGTAACTGAAAGACCTCAGGGAAAGTGCTGGGGACTAGCAAGAAAGTGACTCTGCACAAACAGCCTCTCCTCCCATTAGCAATTGCCAGGAGCAAATCTAGCCGTGGGAGAGCAAAGCCCCCAGGAATGGGACTGTCCCAGCCAGAGGGGCAGGAAGAGAGGACAGGGGAAGGAGAGACTGAAAGGGGCAGTGGGAGAAATGAGTGGGGGGAGAGATTTCCAGCTCTCTAGTCCACCCAGACACATGTATTGCAGCATCCCTGGGCAGAACCACTTTCCAGTGAACAAGAAAAGGCTCAGACAGAGGAAAAGCTGGTTCCTGACTCCATATTTCCCCTGCTGGGGTGTGACTGCCCTGGGATCAGTGTCTGAGGGAATCCCCCACAGTGACTCCTTGGGTTCTGCTCTTTTCTAGCCTTGTGTTCAGAGACTTTGTTACAGGATCAGGGGAGGCGGAAGGGAGGTTAAAAATATCTCTGTGGGCTTAGCCTGGCAGGAGGGGCCAGGTCTACACTGTAATAAAGAGATCAAGCATGTTCCCAGCATGGCAGAGTCTAGGATGCCTGTCTGGAGGGAAAGGGCCTGGGGGACTCGTGATGTTAAATTAACTAAAGCCTGTTCTGAAACCTCCACGACTGCCCTTCTCACCCTGCCAGGGCTGCAGAATGACGTCCATGTTTCACTCCAGCTCATCCCATCCTCCCATGACACAGGGAAGAGAAATGGCTGCAGTGGAGCCAGCTCAGGTAGGGATTATTTTTTTGAGGGGGGGTTGGTGGGTTCCTACAGAAGGGAGAGGCACAGCAAATACACCGGAGATGGGAAGGTTTGCACAGTCTGGTTTGGAGGTTGGCGCGGGGCAGGAAATGCACAGGGTGGAGAAAGGGAGGACAGGGTGTGACAGACCTGCTGGGAGTTGTTTAATAAGTGGCCTAGATTCTAGGAACAGACCCATGAGGTTCGGAGGTGGAAATGCTCTATTTGTGAAGCAGAAAATAACCCACGTGAATGGGGCTGGGAAAACTGACCAGACTCATAGTGCTGGAGCCTGACCCGACTAACCAGTGGCTGCTGTGAAATATGAAGGGGGCACCCACCAGTGAGGGTTAGGGGAGATTCCCCTCCCTTCATATCCAGCTCCTCACAATGAGGAGGGTGTTGGGCTTCCTACCAGGGAGCTCTCCCTGGTCCCTGCTAGGGGCTCCCTCTGCTCTATCAGTCTGTGGCTAGTAGGTATGTGATGGATCTGCTGGGAGAGATAAGGGGCTCTCTTTGTCTCCTCACTCTGATGTTTCCTGGATGCTCTGAGCAGGGTGGGGGTGGGACTTTGTTGCATGCAATCCACCCAGGGCTTCCCTTTGATGGGCTCCTCTCCCCACAAATAGTGGGGGTGTGAATGGAGCAGCAGGTATTGAGTGTTGGACTCTTGCTCTTTCAGGGGCCGGTGACCTTCGAGGAGGTGGCTGTGTATTTCACCAGTGAAGAGTGGGCTCTGCTGGACCCCGCTCAGAGAGCCCTCTACTGGGATGTCATGCAGGAGAACTATGAGAATGTGACCTCACTGGGTAAGGGTTACTGTCCCCTCGGTTCTTGGAAGGGGAAATGGAGAGAGAAGGTTTACGCCAGCCCCACAATGCCACCTCTACTCTGCCCAGTTTCAGCATCACCCCAATATGCTAGTGAGACACACACTACCAGAGACCCTCCCCTGCTGCAGAACACTTTGGGAACAGAGCACAGGAGCCGTATCGCACAATGTCAAATATCTCCTGTTTGCTCAAGTAAAACTGAGGGTTAAGTGCAGCATAATCAACAGAAGCTTCCTAGGGGTCACCGGATGAAATTAATAGGCAGCAGATTTAAAGAAAATGAAAGGAAGGTCTTCTTCACGTAGCACACAGTCAACTTGTGGAACTCATTACCTGAGGAGGTTGTGAAGGCTAGGACTATAACAGCGTTTAAAAGAGAACTGGATAAATTCATGGTGGTTAAGTCCGTCAATGTCTATTAGACAGGATGGGTATGGAATGGTGTCCCTAGCCTCTGTTTGTCAGACGATGGAGATGGATGGCAGGAGAGAGATCACTTGATCATTGCCTGTTAGGTTCACTCCCTCTGGGGCACCTGGCATTGGCCACTGTCGGTAGACAGGATACTGGGCTAGATGGACTTTTGGATCTGACCCGGTACGGCCGTTCTTATGTTACGTATGTATGTGTGCATTTGGTGCAAGGCACTCCTGGCCCTCAGAGACCGTGTGGAGGCTTTGGAGGCCAGGGTGTTGGAACTGGAGGAGTTAAGGGAGACAGAGAAGTACGTTGATGAGGCTTTCCGGGACGCTATAGAATTGTCCCAACTCCGGTCAGACAGCCCCCCCACACTGTTGAGGAGGATGAAAGGCCCAGGGAATGAGAGCAGTCAACGGGAGCAGAGGGAAAGCTTCTCATGGTTGGGACCCTCCTTCCAGATAGTGTTGGGGTAACCTCTTGCACTGAGGTTACCTCACCGGGGGAGGGAACTCCAGTCATTAAGAAAAGGCAGCTGTTAGTAATGGGAGATTCGATCATTAGAAACAAGGATATCTGGGTTTGTGATGACCGGGAGAGCCGTATGGTGACTTGCCTGCCTGGTGCGTAAGTTGCGGATTTCTCAAGGCATCTAGATCGATTTATGTGTAGTGCTGGGGAGGAGCCAGTGGTCATGGTACATGTAGATACCAGATAGACATAGGGAAGGGTAGGTGAGACGTCCTGGAGGCCAAATTTAATCTGCTAGGAAAGAGACTGAAATCCAGGACCTCTATGGTGGCATTCTCAGAAATGCTCCCAGTTCCACGCGCAGGGCCAGGTAGGCAGGCAGAGCTTCGGAGTCTCAATGCGTGGATGAGATGATGGTGTAGAGAGATGGGGTTTAGATTTATTAGGAACTGGGGAAACTTTGGGGATGGAGAGCCTGTACAGGAAGGATGGGCTCCACCTAAACCAAAGTGGATCCAGACTGCTGGCACTTAACATTAAAAAGGTTGCAGAGCAGTTTTTAAACTAAGAGCTGCGGGGAAAGCCAATGGTTGCAGAGGAGCACGTGGATCGGACAGAGACTTCTCTTAGAGGAGAGTGTAGTGATAGAGATTTTTCTAGTTTTAGTCAGGAAGAGAGGATGGAAGAGGATAAAGTAGGGGCCAGATCAGACGAGAAGCATTCACACACAAAAGAATCTGACACATCAGAAAAGGGCAGACAAATAAACAGTGACAAGTTTTTAAAGTGCGTGTACACAAATGCTAGAAGTGTAAATAATAAGATGGGTGAATTAGAGTGCCTCGTGTTAAAAGAGGATATTGACATAATAGGCATCACAGAAACCTGGTGGAGTGAGGATAATCAATGGGACATAATCATTCCAGGGTACAAAATACATCTGAAGGTCAGAGCAGGTCATACTCGGGGGGTGGGGAGGGGAGTGGCACTGTATGTTAAAGAAAATGTAGACTCAAATGAAGTAAAAATCTTAAATGAAACCGCATGTTCCATAGACTCTTTATGAGTAGTAATTCCGTGCTCTAATAAGAATATAACAATAGAGATCTATTATCGACCACCTGTCAAAGACAGTGATAGTGAGGATGAAATGCGAAGGGAGATTAGAGAGGCTATCAAAATAAAGAACTCCATAATAGTGGGAGATTTCAATTATCCCCATATTGACTGGGTACATGTCACTTCAGGACAAAATGCAGAGACAAAATTTCTCGATACTTTAAATGACTGTTTCTTAGAGCAGCTGGTACAAGAGCCTGCAAGGGGAGAAGCAACTCTCCATTTAGTCCTGAGTGGAGTGCAGGATCTTGTCCAAGAGGTAACACGTCAATGCGTGGATGAGACGATGGTGTAGAGAGGAGGGGTTCACGTTCATTAGGAACTGGGGAAACTTCTGGGATGGGAGGAGCCTATACAGGAGAGATGGGCTCCACCTAAACCAAAGTGGAACCAGACTGCTGCCACTAAACATTAAAAAGGTTGTAGAGCAGTTTTTAAACTAGGAGATGGGGGAAAGCCGACTGCTGCAGAGGAGCGTGTGGATCGGACACAGACTTCTCTTAGGGGAGAGTCTGATGATAGAGAATCTCCAGGTTATAGTCAGGAGCAGAGGAATGAGAAGTATAATGTAAGGGCCGGATCAGATGATAAACAGTCACATAAAAAAGAATCTGGCACATCAGAAAAAGGTAGGCTAATAAACAGGGACAAGTTTTTAAAGTGCTTGTACACAAATGCCAGAAGTCTAAATAATAAGATGGGTGAACTAGAGTGTCTTGTGATAAAGGAGGATATAGATATAATAGGCATCACAGAAACCTGGTGGACTGAGAGCAATCAATGGGACACAATCATTCCGGGGTACAAAATATATCGGAAGGACAGAACAGGCCGTGCAGGGGGAGGAGTGGCACTATATGTTAAAG